>NW_015412496.1:0-1852 GCF_001527695.2 Protobothrops mucrosquamatus | reverse complement strand
TTGCCCGTGGCGCTCTTCCCGCCTCTGGTCTTCCCCACCAGGATCAGCCGGAGTTCCTCCCCTGGGAGTTTGAAAGACAAAGTTACACAAAGGAATTGAGAGATTTCCCACGTGCCCAGGAGGGACGTCAGAAGACAACATTAGAGAAAGACTGACGTCCATGGAGCCTTGATACACCCTTCCTTCCTTCCTTCCTTCCTTCCCCTCCCTCCTTTCTTTCTTCCCCTCCCTCTCTCTTTCCCTCCATGTCTCCTTCCCTCTTTTCCTTCCCTTTCTTTTCCTTTCTTTTCGTTCCTGTCTTTCTTTTTCTCTTTCCCTTCTCCCTCCCTCCTTTCCTTCCTTCTTTCTCCCCCGCCCTCCCTGTCTCCTTCCCTCCTTCCTTTCTTTCCCAACCCTCCTTTCTTTCTACCCCTCCCTCTCTCTCTCCCTCTCTTCATGTCTCTTTCCCTCCTTCCCTTCCCTTCCCTTCCTCTCTTTCCTTTTCTCTTTCCCCTTCTCGCTCCCTTTCCTTCCTTCCTTCTTTCTTTCCTTTCTTTCTTCCTTTCCTCCCTCTCTCCCTCCCTCCCTCCCTCCCTCCCACCTTTCTTTCTTTCTTTCTCTTTCTTTCTTTCTCTCCCTCTCTCTCCCCCTCTCTTCATGTTTCCTTCCCTCCTTCCCTTCCCTTCCCTTTCTTTCCTTCCTCTCTCTTTCCTTTTCTCTTTCCCTTCCCTTCTCCCTCCCACCCTCCTTTCTTTCGTTCCTTTCCCTCCCTTCATGTCTCTTTCCCTCCCTCCCTTCTTTCCTTCCTTTCTTTCTTCTTTCCCTCCCTCCCTCCCTCCCTCCCACCTTTCTTTCTTTCTTTCTTTCTTTCTCTCTCTCTCTTTCTCCTCTCCTGTCCCCTCCCCTCCCCTCTCTCTCCCTCCATGTCTCCTTCCCTCCCCTCCCCTCCCCTTCCATTTCTCTTTCTTTCTTTCTTTCTTTCTTTCTTTCTTTCTTTCTTTCTTTCTTTCTTTCTTTCTTTCTTTCCTCCCTCCCTCCCTCCCTCCCTCCCTCCCACCTCTCTCTCTCTCTCCTCTCTTCTCCCCTCCCCTTCTCCTTCCGGGATAACTCCGGGGGGGCTGTTACCTGTCTCGCCATCCATGGCTCCCCCGAGGCCAGTTCAGGTCTGCCAGCAATCCAAATTCCCTGCGGGGGGGGGGCAGAGAAAGCAGAACCCAAAGCTGTTTTCTCCCTCTCTTTTCCTGGCTGAGTCGGGGGGGGGGTCTCCATCCCAGGACACGGCTGGGCTGCGTGGACCCCCTCAGCGGGGCGGGGGGGTTCGACCCCCCCAGCTCTAACCAGTGAGCGGCGCAGCCAGCCCCCTCCCTTGGAAGACCCCCCCCCCCAAAAGCCGCTCAGCCGGGCTCCTTTCCGAGCGAAGACCCGGAGCCGAGCGGACTCAGGAAGCCGCACCCGGGGGGGGGGTGTTTTACGGAAGACCCCAGACCCAATTCCCGGCCCTCCCCATCTGGGGGACCCCCCTCCACAGCAGCCCCTCCCCCTTGCAAAGCAGCCTGCGGGATACTCGAAGGGGGGGGAAGAGCCCACCGCCGTGGGGGGGGAGACCCGGGCTCGCAGGACCCCCTGCCCCACGGAGAGGACCCCTCCCCACCCGCCAACAGGCACCCATCCTTCCAGGTGGTCCCCTTTCCCTCTGGCTCTGGGGCTCCTACAGCCCCCCCGGCTTCCTTCCTCCTTCCCTGCTCCCCTCCCCTTTCCTTTCCTTCCCTTCCTCTTTCTCTCTTTCTTTTTCTTTTTCTCTTTCCCTTCCCTTCTCCCTCCCTCCCTCCCTCCCTTCCCTTTCTTTTTCTTTCTTTCTTTCTTTCTTTCTTTC
>NW_015412495.1:0-1852 GCF_001527695.2 Protobothrops mucrosquamatus | reverse complement strand
TGCAGGACTGGCCTAGGGTAATTTTTAGGGGGGTTTTAATTATATTTTAATTCGACAAATATTTAATATTCTTTTTAATTAATTTTAAATTTGTATTGTCTTGTATGTATTTTAAATAGATTGTCAGCCGCCCTGAGTCCTACGGGAGAAGGGCGGGATATAAATTCAAATATAAATAAATAAATAAATAAAATAAATAAATAAAAAAATTCAGGCTCAGTGGTCTCAGGTGCCTCTTCTAACTCTAAATTCTACGTTTTGGACCTTGAAAGTGAAATGAATGGTTTTCAGCAGCATCTTCAGCAAAACTGCAGTGACACCATCCAAGCTCAGGAGATTGGTGTGGTCATATCATCATGTAAACTCTGCCACTGTAAACCTGTATCCTGACATCGGATGCTTGTGTGCAAAGTCACAGCATTTGCATGTGGATGTTGTCACTCCCAAGTAGTCATCTGCCCCTTCTTATACCTCTATTGACGTACACATAGTATGTCATCCCTCACCATTGGTCATGCTGGTTGAAGCTGCTGGAATTTGTGTTTTATGATCATTTTGAAGGCCTCCATTGTTCTAATTCCTACTGTACAATTTGATTCTCGGGCAACTTACAAACAATCCTCTGGGTATCTTGCAGAAGCAGAGGCTGTGTCGGTTCCTCAACTCTGTCTCTTCAAAATCATTGGGGAAGGCCAGAGTTTTCATTAGTAAATCCACTGAGACCTCATCACAACTTCAAGTGGACTTGTTATGGTGATATAAATACAACATCCCAGGAACTGCTGAAGGAAAATGTCTCTGCATGTTGTTCCACTGAAGAATTCAATTTCCAGGTGCTTCCCACATTTCCATTATTCTTTTTTCCAGAAATCATCGTAGGAAAAGTAAAGATCTTTATCTGTCTGCTCAAGATTACTCATCTCAGGAAAAAGACACTTTAAAGCCCTGGATTTTGGGACCACATTTAATTCTCAAGGAAGAGTTTGTGGTACAGGGGTGTCAAACTGCTGGCCCGTGGGCCAGACGCATCATGCGGAAGCCACACCCACCCCATTGCCGGCAATGGAAAAACTGTCCTGATACGTTGTGCGACGTCACGTGATGTCGCGAGTTTGACATGTCTGTTGTGGTAGAACTTTTATCTATGCCACAAGTCAAAGTTGACCTTGACATTTACAAAGGTCAATCATGGTGAAAAAATGGTGAGACCTTTAGGGAAGGGAGAAAATGACATCGTTTTATTTTCTTCTTCGGAAAACCACAAGTCTTATCTACAATATTGAGGTTTAATGAGCAATTCCATCCCATTACTTTTATACCTACACATTCCCAAACACAACTCTGTGTGTGTGTGTGTGTGTGTGTGTGTGTGTGTGTGTTTGTAGATTTTCACGGGTACAGGTATGCAGGTCTTGGCGTATTCGGGTCTTTTCCCGTGTAAGATTGAGAGTATCTTGGCGATGTTTCGATGAGGTCCCACTCGTCATCTTCAGGCTGGGGTCTTCGGCTTCGTGCTTGTGCGAGCAAAGTGTGATCGGAGCTGCCGTCTCTCTATAAATATTGGTGGGGGGGTGTGGAGTGCTGGCTTAGTTGCTGTAGGTGGGTTGGTTGGCTGTGTAGGGGTTATTGTTTGCGGATTGTTCAGCTGTTTCATAACATCCTGAGTAGTTGAGGTGCTGGCTGTGTGCCCATTAGTCTTTTGTGTTATAACGACCTGGGTAATGGGATCTCAGGATGTAATCACACAATCTATTACCCAGGTCGTTATAACACAAAAGACTAATGGGCACACAGCCAGCACTTCAACTACTCAGGATGTTACGAAACAGCTGAACAATCCGCAAACAATAAC
>NW_015412494.1:0-1852 GCF_001527695.2 Protobothrops mucrosquamatus | reverse complement strand
TCCAGGAAGGGGATCCAGGGAGGGGATGCAAGGAGGGGATGCAGGAAAGGGGTCCAGGAAGGGGGTCCAGGAAAGAGGTCCAGGAAAGGGGTCAAGGAAGGGGGTCCAGGAAGAGGGTCCAAAAAAGGGATCCAGGAAAGGGGGTCCAGGAAGAGAGTGCAGGAAGGAGGTTGTTATGTTTCTAGTTCGGTGAGGTATTGACGAGGCGAATGGTGCAAACAACAACTCTTCATCCAGTGCACAACCGAAGCAGCCCAAACTGCGGCTCAACCGCGATTCATACCGCTCACCACTAGGTGGCAGCCAATAGAATTAAAGCAGTATTTAAGGAAGACCGTCAGTCTGGAGCTGAAACAGGTGCAGCCATGTGACCGTATCCAACAGTTTGCAAGTAATTAACCTCAATACATCACGGGTCCAGGAAGGGGGTCAAGGAAAGGGATCCAGGAAGAGGGTCCAGGAAAAGACTCCATGAAGGGGGTCTGGGAGGAGGGGGTCCAGAAAGGGGGTCCGGGAAGGGGGTCAAGGAAGATGGTCCAGGAAGGGGTACGAACTCCCTGACGTATCGGTCTCCTACGTCCACCAGCTGGTTCAGGAACAGGATGACTCTACCCCAAGGGCAGTGAGGAGGAGTTGACTCTCTTTGGGGGCCCCTCCAATTCCCGCCTGTGTCTTCTAGGGGGGAACCTCCGAGGGAGGCAGCCTCTCCTTCGGCTGATCCCGTTTCGCCTGTCACGCCGCAACCCCGAGATCTGTGCTGTGCGACTTGTCTGGAAATGGCTGAAAACAACGCAGGTAAAGTCTTGGGCCCGGGGCGGGGGGGCGGGATGGGGTGGGGGGGGCGACTGTCCTGGGTGACGGGAACAGGGTGCGATGGCCGTACGCTGCTGACCGGGTCCCCTTCATCTCTCCCGTTTGGGTCGCAGGGCCTCATCAGAAGATCGTCCTGGTGGGCAAAGCCGGAAGCGGGAAAAGAGCGACGGGAAACACCATCCTGGGGCGCAAAGTCTTTACGTCTAGTTCAACGACGACGACTTGGCAAAAGGAGGTACTGTGGAACAACAGGAAGGTTATGGTGGTCAATACGCCGGGCGTTTTCAACACCCGGGCCCCGGTGTGTCAAGCTGTGGAAGAAGTGAACAAATCGATCAAGTGCTGCCACCCAGGTCCCCACGCCATTCTGTGGGTCCTGCGTCCTGGCCGTTTCACCCAGGGGGAGAAGGACGAGAATCGGCTGATCCAAGAGATGTTCAGTCACAAAGGCAAGAATTATATGATCGTTGTGTTCGCCTGCAAGGATCGCCTGGAATACACGACTCTGGAGGAATCCATTGCCCAGGGAGATGTCTCGCTTCAGGAACTGGTGGCCTATTGTGAGAACCGCTACCTGGCCTTCGACAACAAGGCCGAAGAAGAAGAACGGAAGGCTCAGGTGGCCGAACTGATGAGGATGATCGACCAGGTCGTGCACGACAGAGGGGATGCGACTTGCTACACGGAGGACATGCTGCGGGCGGACATAAAGCACTTCAAAGAAACGCGTGGCCTCTCCTGGTGTCCTCTCCTCTAACGGACGGACGCCGAAAAGACTCTCGGGTCGATCCTCTGCTCCAAGGGGGCAGCCCTGTCAAAGGCCACAGCCCTGCATTTCCCCCCCCCCCCTTGAAGTTGTAACGCAGTCCTCACCAGGAGACCTCCAAAGAGGTTCGCGGCAGAGTCACGCCGTGCTGATTCCTTCTCCCGAGAATCTGGCTTCTCCCCTCCGACGACAATGGGAAGATCCTCCACCGCCCCCTCCCGGTATCAACTAGCCCCACCGCTTAATTCTCCACCCGCCTGGACCCTTAGGAAG
>NW_015412493.1:0-1852 GCF_001527695.2 Protobothrops mucrosquamatus | reverse complement strand
CGGGGCTGCGGGGGAAGGTCCGCTCCCTCGTTGGTCCGGAGGGGGCCGGGAATATGATCACGTGACCCCGGGGCCTTTGGGGGGGGGGGAGGAAGCGATGGGCTTTGATGGCCAGGAGGGATGGGGATCATGGGGTTGGGCTCCGTTCGGAGGACGCCCCGATTGCAGCCCCGGGGAGGATTGCCGGGGAGTCGAATTAGATCAAGCTTGCTTCGGAGTTACGGCGGGCAGGTTTTGGAGGCTCATCAGTCACTGAGCAGCCCTTTCGGGTGATGAGGGCTTCTGGGGGGGTCCTTTGTGCCCTCTGAGCTTTTGTGATTTTCTTAGAGACGTTTCATGACCCTACCAGGTAACATCATCTGTGTTAGAAGGGAGGGGGTTGTGGAGAGGAGGAGGACTGGGGGGTCTTTGGTGCCTTCAGTGCTTGGTGGATTTCTTGCAGACGTTTCATGACCCAACTAGGTAACATCTTCAATGCTGGAAGGGGGAAAGGGGTTTTGTGGAGAAGAGAAGGCGGACTGTGGGGTCCCTGGTGCTCTCTGAACTTGGCTGTTTCTTGCAGAGGTTTCATCACCTAACTAGGGTACATCCTCAGTGCTAGAAGGGAGGGGGGTTTGTGGAGAGGAGGAGGGGGGAAGGACTGTAGGATCCTTGGCACTCTCTGAGCTTGGTGTTTTTCTTGCAACTATTTCATTACCTGACTAAGCAACATCATCAGTGCCAGAAAGGTGTGGAGTTTGCAACGAAGCGGGAGCGGGGCAACTCGGGGGTCTTTGGTACCCTCTGAGCTTGGTGGTTTTCTTGCATATGTTTCATAACCCAACTAGGTAACATCATCAGAGCTAAAAGGGAGTGGGGTTTGTGGGGAGGAGGAGAGGACTGTGGGGTACTTGGTGCTCTCTGAGCTTGGTTCTTCGCTTGCAAATGTTTCATGATCCAACTAGGTAACATCTTTAGCACTTGAAGGCAGTGGGGTTTGGGGGAAGGAGGAGGAGGAGGAGGAGGAGGAGAAGTAAGAGGAGAAGTAAGAGGAGGAGAAGTAAGAGGAGGAGAAGTAAGAGGAGGAGAAGGAGGACTGTGGGGTCCTTGGCACTCCCTGACCTTGCTTGTTTTCTTGCAGACGTTTCATTACCCAACTAGGGAACATCATCAGTATTAGAAGGGAGTGGGGTTTGCAAGAGGAGAAGAAGGAAAAGGACTGTGGGATCCTTGGTGCTTTCTGAGCTTGGTGGTTTTCTTCCAGATGTTTCATGACTCAACTAGGGAACATCATCAATGCTTGAAAAGAGTGAAGTTTGCTCTCTGACAATCAAGCAGTAAACGAAGTTTCAATTAAGGGAAACAAATACTAAACAATAGCTTAGTCTAGGAGTCACCTCCAAGAACACTCCCACCAACGCTTGCATATAAACAGAGAGCAAACTTCACTCCCTTCTACACTGATGACGTTCCCTAGTTGGGTAATGAAACATCTGCAAGGAAACCCCCAAGCTCAGAGAGCACCATGGACCCCACAGGTATTGTCAGGGTTTCTTTCGTGCTAGTTGGGTCCTAATTTGAACTATCATTTTAAGAATTGATATTTGAGCTTGTTCTTTCCCCTTTTTTCTCCCCTTTCTCTTTGTCTTAATTGTCCTTTTCTTTTGTGGGTGAGGCCATGGATAAAAAATTATCTAAATTATTTAAATTAAGAAAGTTTTTACAGGGGTGTTTTAAAAAATTTTTAGGGGGACCCAGGGTGGATGGGAGGGGGGAGGTTCCCCTTAGGTCAGGACCAGCCATGTCTGGGGGTTGCGAGGGAGAAAGGGTGGGGGGAGAGGGTGGGGGATTGAAGGAGGAGGAGGGAATCAGT
>NW_015412492.1:0-1852 GCF_001527695.2 Protobothrops mucrosquamatus | reverse complement strand
AAATAATAAAATAAGAATAAGAATAAGGATTGGCCACGGATACCCGGTGGTGATTATCACATGGAGACATCTGTCCTTTCAGAGTTCGTTTTTAATCCGGCATGTCGATATTCAGTTTGGGCGGTGGTATGACGTACTTCCCGGGACTCTGCGTAATGACCACCCCGGCTTTTTTGCGAAACATCGGAGCGATTTTGGGCGCTTCCGGAACCGGAGTTTCTTCCGTTTCCTCGTTATCTTCGTAATGCAAATCGTACGAAATGTTGCCGTACTCTCTCAGGAACGGGAAGATCTCGAGGAGGAACTGGCAGAAGTCTTTGCGAACGCCGAACCACCCTGCGCAAAAGAAAGTTGTTGGCGGTCACTCGCCCGTCCCATTTGAGGGGGGGGTCCCGGGTGGTCTCTGAGCTTGGCTTGTTTTCTTGCAGCTGTTTCGTGACCCGACTAGGCAACATGGAAAGGGGTGGGGTTTGCTTTCAGTTTATATTCTAGTGCAGGGGTGTCAAACTGCCAGCCTGTGGGTCAGATGCGTCATGCCGAAACCGCGCCCACCCCAGCCCTGGCAATGGGGAAAAAGTTGTGATATGTCATGACACGTCACGTGACGTGGCGAGTTTGACACCCCTGTTCTAGTGGCTGGCCCTGTCCGTGTTGGTGGAGATGGTCTTGGAGGGTCTTTGGTTGGGCTGTTTACTGACAGGGCGAGGCACTAGAATATAAACTGAGAGCAAACCCCACCCCTTACTAGCGCTGATGATGTTACCTAGACGGGTCATGAAACGTCTGCAAGGAAACCATCAAATTCAGACAGCAGCAAGGACCCCCTGAGTCTTTCTCCTCCTCTCTGCAGACCCCTCCTCCTTTCTAATATTGAGGATATTACCTAGGTGGGTCATGAAACATCTGCAGAAAAACCACCAAGCTCAGTGAGCACTAAGGACCCCCCAATCCTCCTCCTCCTCTCTGCCAACCCTCCCTTCCCTTCTAGCACTGATGATGTTACCTAGGTGGGTCATAAAACATCTGCAAGAAAATCACCAAGCTCAGAGAGCACCAAGGATCTTCCACAATTCAACCCTGAGCTACAAAGATTCTCCTTTATTTTTTCCCCTTTCTCTGCACTTGAATCCCAGCTGGAAGCAGGAAGCAGAGCTCTGCGGTCGGATACTTACAGTGATTGCCCCCTTTCTGGCCAAAGGTTGTGGCCATCAAAGTTATCAGCGAAAGCCACAGCGGAACAAAGACGGGTATGTAGGAGAAGGAGTTATGCCCATCCAGTCTGTGAACCAGCAGGATCTAAAGAGACAAACGGACAGCTTCAGTTTCAGGAGGGAGCAGAAGCCTAGTTAGCATCAAATCCTTCTTTAGCTAGTCCTTGGTTTACGACTGGTTGCTTAGGGACTGTTTGAAGCTACAACCTACTGGAAAAAAAAGCACTTAAAACCCAGATCTGAAGTTCTGACGGTTAAGAGCCCCCCCCCACCGTCATATGTCCACCCTTCTGGTTCTAGGCAACCCTGCTGCCTTTATAACTATTTGCAGAGTCTCACAGTAGTCACGTAGTCATATTTTTAGAATGGTTTTGCCAAAAACTGGCGCTGACTTTGTTTTCGGCAAAATTACCCCAGACTATCAGTTCGCTTCCAAACTGCCGTGTTCGCTTAACGACCGCTGCAAGTAGAGTCATAATTCCACGGGCTCCCTTGGCCCACGCAAGTAGTATGGCGATATTTGGTTTCTAAAGATTTTCACGACACGCAGGGCAGGCTCGCCCCCCTTTTTCTGCCATGTTAATCCTATTTGCAGCCGTAGGTATAACTGGGCAGTTTTTGAGAAAAAGGAGCCTATCTCA
>NW_015412491.1:0-1853 GCF_001527695.2 Protobothrops mucrosquamatus | reverse complement strand
TGTGTATCATCCATCCATTTCTACTGTGTACATAAGAGATTTAATTCCAAGTGAGGGATAATATAATATTTCTCAGGTCATTTTTACGTTGACTTTAAAAAAAAAAGACGTTTAACTTTGCAAAATGACTTTTTTTTTTTGGCCACCACCCCACCACTATGGATTTTAAAGTGTATTTTTTTTTCTTCCCCTCCTTCTTTCTTCCTGCCTTTAAACCTCAGCCCCTCAAAACACTGTTTAGGTGTCTGCAACATTATAAATATTATATATTAAATATAAATTCAGCCATATTTTTTATCTGAATATTGATTTTTTTAAAAAGCCCAAATGGATTTGGTACGGAAGAGGCAAACTTTTGAGGCACATAATTCCTCTCCCTCCCTCCCCCCCCCGCCACATTTAGGAGAAAAGCCACTGTGTTCCATTCAGGTGCCACGTTTAGCTTCATTTCAGGGGAGGGCAAAAAACGGGGAATATTTTATTTTGATTTTTTTTGCAACTGGTCACTTCCCAGGAAAAAGAGTGCCTAAATAAATTCCTTCTGGTACACACAAGATGGAATAAGATGAAACGTCCCAAAGAAAGTACAGGAACTGGAAAATTAAAAGCCACTTTCGATAACTGGTTGATCAAAGGTGTCTCCTTCCCTCCCTCTCCCCCTCCCAAACATTTGCAAGTGAATGGTTATATGTGGGGCCCAGAGTGATGGGAATGAGAGTTCCACTGACTGCTACTGAGTTCCAGGGCCTGGGAAGGGCTGATCGTCTTGTATCAGTCCTGAAATCTTGTCACTTCTCCGTCACCGCACTGTCACACATCACCTGCCTCTTGGATAATTCTCAGTGCCTCAGTGCTCTTCCCTCTCCCAATCCAGGGGGGGGGGGCAATTTGCACAAAAGGAAGCCCAGAGCATCCATGGAACAGAGGTAGGGATTGGGAGGTGGGTGGCAGAGAAACAGTTGACACTTGCAACCAAGATTGCCATCCGTGGAAAAAAAAGCTGCCCCAGCAGTAGAATCAAATCAATGTCTCTTTTTATTTCTAAGGTTTATCTGTGAATGTATTAAAAACGAAGAATCATGAACCTAATTCTGCATCTGCTTTTGTTTCTCCTCTTTCTGCTTTCATTCTGTGCAAAGCCACATATTTACACCGAATAGAATAGAATAATAGAATAGAATAGAATAGAATAGAATAGAATAGAATAGAATTGATATTAGGAATAGAATAGAATTGATATTAGGAATAGAATAGAATAGAATAGAATAGAATAGAATAGATATTAGGAATAGAATAGAATAGATATTAGGAATAGAATAGAATAGAATAGAATAGATATTAGGAATAGAATAGAATTGATATTAGGAATAGAATAGAATAGAATAGATATTAGGAATAGAATAGATATTAGGAATAGAATAGAATAGACCGTGGAGGTTTTCTCATCCAACCCCCTGCTTAGGCAGGAAACCCTATACCTCTTCAGACAAATTGTTGTCCAATTTTTTCTTTAAAACTTCCAGTGTTGGAGCACACAGAACTTCTGGAGGCAAGTGGTTCCACTGACTAATTGTTCTGTCAGGAAATTTCTTAGTTTTAGGTTGGTTCTCTCCTTGATTAGTTTCTATCCATTGCCTCTTGTCCTGCCCTCAGATCAAGAAATAAAGAAATGCAGGATTGACACGTTTGCCTTGGGGCCCACAGAGCAACCTCCAGCGCTGGAAACTGACCTCTCCCCACTGTGGGTCCTTTTGTTTTTCTAGGGGAACAGAAAAAAATGGGACACTTCTGCCAGGGAGCAGCATCCATCTTTGCCCACACTACAAATGCTTGTGGACAGGTAAAATGTTGCT
>NW_015412490.1:0-1853 GCF_001527695.2 Protobothrops mucrosquamatus | reverse complement strand
CCGGCGGGGGTGGGGTGGGGGTCGGGGTCAGCACTTACGTCCAGCCGCATCTGCGCCCAGTCGGCCTGCAGGGCCGCGTTGAGGCCGTCCCCTTGGGCCAGGTGGCGGCCGCATTCCAACAAGTGATCCGCCTGCAAAAGGGGGGGGGCAGAGAAAGCGGCAGCCATTGGAGGCAGTGGGCAACCCCCCCCCCGGCCCGAGCCGCAGTCCTCCCCGCCCCCCCACCTTGAGCGCCTTCGCCTCCTGCAGCAGGGCCCACAAGCGCCGCCGCAACTCGGCGCTCAGCTCCAGGGCGTGGATCTTGGCGGAAGCGCTGGCCTGCAACGACTCCAGGACCCGGTTGGCCTGCAGGTAGAGCGGGGGGGGGGGAGGAAGGAGGGGGGACCGCTCAGGTCTCCGTCCGAGCAGCTCTCCCCCCCCCAATGGCCAGGCTGGCCCACGGGGCGCGATGCAGGCAGTCCTCGACGTACGAGCACAAGGCGGACCCATTTTTTTGTTGCTAAGTGAGCTTCGCCCCGTTTTACGACCTTCCTTGGTGCCGCTATTAAAGCGAATCAGCCCCGTTGTTAAGCAGCTCACACGGTTGTTAAGTGAACCCGGCTTCCCCCTTTGGGTTTGCTCGTCAGGAATTCGCAAAAAACGATCGCGTGACGCTGTGACCGTCGTAAATACAAGCCAGCTGCCAAGTGCCCAAGTTTTGATCATGTGACCACAGGGGATGCCAAAACGGTCATTAAGTGGGAAAAGACCATGTGACTTTGGTCACTAAACAGACCGTCGTAAGTCGAGGACTACCTGTACAGGCACGGTCCTGGGTGAGCAAATTGGTAGCCAGGGATGCAAGCCTCCCCCTCCCCAGTCTCAGCCTCCCCCCCCGTTGCCCATGCCCAGCATGGCCAGCCAGCCCCCCCTCGCAGGGGGCTTTGGGGAGGAGGGCTGGGGGCACCTGGCTGGCTCAGCTTTTTTGGGGAGGGGAGGGGAGGGGGGGAAGAGACCCAGGCCCATCTCTCCTACCGCCTCCTTCGCCTTCAGGGCGGCCTGCAGCTCCCGGGCCTTGGCCTGCTGCTTCTGGCCCCAGCGCTGGACCTGGGCCCGGCCCCGAGACAGCAGCCGGCCCAGCTGATCCTGCTGCAGGAGAGGGAGAGGCCGGGGTTCAGCCGGGGCAGGCAGGGAGGGAGGAAAAGAGGGGAAGGAAGGAAGGAAGGAAGGAGGGAGGGAGGGAGGACAAGAGAGGAAGGAAGGAAGGAAGGAAGGAAGGACAAGAGAGGAAGGAAGGAAGGAAGGAAGGAAGGAAGGAAGGAAGGAAGGAAGGAAGGAAGGAAGGAAGGAAGGAAGGAAGGAAGGAAAGGAGGGAGGACAAGAGAGGAAGGAAGGAAGGAAAAAATGGAGGGAGGCAAAGAGGGGAAGGAAGGGAGGGAAGAATGGGAGGAGGAAGGGAGGAAAAGAGGGGAATGGAGGAAGGGAAGAATGGAGGGAGGGGAAGGAAGGGAAGAATGGAGGGAGAAAAAGAGGGAAAGGAAGAATGGAAGGAGGGAGGAAAAGAGGGGAAGGAAGGGAGGGAAGAATGGAGGGAGGAAAAGAGGGGAATGAATGAAGGGAAGAATGGCGGGAGGGAAGAAAGGAAATGAGAGGAAGGGAGGGAAAAAGGAGAGGGAGGGAGAGGAAAAAAAGAAAAAAGAGAAAGAGGGGAGGGAGGAAAGAAGGAACAAGGGTGAAAGAGGAAGGAAAGGGAAGGAAGAGGAGAGAGGGAGGGAAGAAAGGGAAGGAGAAAGGCAGAAGGAAAGAAGGAAAAAAAGAAGGGAGGAACGGAGGGGGGAAGGAAGAAAGGATGAAAGAGGGAGGGAAGGAGATGA
>NW_015412489.1:0-1853 GCF_001527695.2 Protobothrops mucrosquamatus | reverse complement strand
CCCCCCTAGGCTTATACTCGAGTCAACATTTTTCCCCAGTTCTTTGTGGACCTACAATATCCGAGCACCGTTTAAAGAGACGCCGAAGGAAGACGGTGCCCAACTGCGCGCCTTTCCCCGCTTTGCAGAAACGCCTGGATAGTGAGAAGCTGGAACCGGGCGGGCGGGCGAGAGAGGCGGGCAGAAAAAAAGGGGGGGGAAATCCACACACGCTCGCGCAGGGAAAGGGGCAAACGGGTGGGCCAGCCGGCTCCCCTCTCCTCTTTGTGTGTGTGTGTGTTTGGCTCTCTCTCTCTCTCTCAATTCTCCCCCACCCCAAAAGCGGGGAGGGGGCGACCTTGCAAAAGGGAGGGGGCTTCTCCCGGTTGCGGGGAAGGCTGCAGGTGCGCCTTTCTCGGCCAGCCCGGGTAAATTCAGCCGTATTCTTCAATACGGGCCGGCCCCAGCAGTTCCGGCTGGTTGCCGGCAGTTGGCTGTTCCTCCCTGGCCGCCTCGGCCCCCCCGGCCCTGTCGGTGAGCGCCCGGTAGGGCACAGCGTCGCCAGGCCTCCCCCCTTCGCGCGAGGCGTCTGGCGTTCCCCCTCGCGCTTGGCTGTGGCAGCCCAGGGCCGTACCTGGAGCATCACAGGCCGGGGCGATGCCGGGAACGAGCTCGGCGGCCGCGGCAGCGACAGGCCTCCCCCCTTCGCGCGAGGCGTCTGGCATTCCCCCTCGCGCTTGGCTGCAGCGGCCCAGGGCCGTACCTGGAGCATCACAGGCCGGGGCGATGCCGGGAACGAGCTCGGCGGCAGCGGCAGGCCTCCCCCCTTCGTGCGAGGCGTCTGGCGTTCCCCCTCGCGCTTGGCTGCGGTGGCCCAGGGCCGTACCTGGAGCATCACAGGCCGGGGCGATGCCGGGAACGAGCTCGGCGGCCGCGGCAGCGACAGGCCTCCCCCCTTCGCGCGAGGCATCTGGCGTTCTCCCTTGCGCTTGGCTGCGGCGGCCCAGGGCCGTACCTGGAGCATCACAGGCCGGGGCGATGCCGGGAACGAGCTTCGTGGCCGCGGCAGCGGCAGGCCTCCCCCCTTTGCGCGAGGCATCTGGCGTTCCCCCTCGCGCTTGGCTGCGGCGGCCCAGGGTCGTACCTGGAGCATCACAGGCCGGGGCGATGCCGGGAACGAGCTCGGCGGCCGCGGCAGCAACAGGCCTCCCCCCTTCGCACGAGGCATCTGGCGTTCCCCCTCGCGCTTGGCTGCGGTGGCCCAGGGTATTCCGTCCCGGCCTCGACATGCAGCACCGCAGGGAACGGAAGGGAAGGGGGGAGGCAGGAACACGCTGGGTGGCGGCGGCGGCGGCAATGAGCTGGGCCAGCGTGTTCCTGCCGCCGCCGCCGCCCAGCTCGTTCCCGGTGTCGCCCCGGCCTGTGATGCTCCAGGTACGGCCCTGGGCCGCCGCAGCCAAGCGCGAGGGGGAACGCCAGACGCCTCGCGCGAAGGGGGGAGGCCTGGCGATGTTGCGCCCTACCGGGCGCTCACCGACAGGGCCGGGGGGGCCGAGGCGGCCAGGGAGGAACAGCCAACTGCCGGCAACCAGCCGGAACTGCTGGGGCCGGCCCGTATTGAAGAATACGGCCGAATGTACCCGGGTTGGCCGAGAAAGGCGCACCTGCAGCCTTCCCCGCAACCGGGAGAAGCCCCCTCCCTTTTGCAAGGTCGCCCACTCCCCGCTTTTGGGGTGGGGGAGAATTGAGAGAGAGAGAGAGAGAGAGAGACAAACACACACACACACACAAAGAGGAGAGGGCAGCCGGCCGGCCCACCCATTTCCCCCTTTCCCTGCGCGAGCGTGTGTGGATTTCCCCCCCCCCCTTTTTTT
>NW_015412488.1:11313-12726 GCF_001527695.2 Protobothrops mucrosquamatus | reverse complement strand
TATATCCAGGTTTACTCATGGTCAGAGTAGACTAAACTGAAATCATGTGTAACATAAATCTTGAAAATTTCTTTACAGGACTTTTATTTTAATCACTTTTATGCTTGACTAGAATTGGGGAACTTGAGTTCAAATCTCTGCTTAGCTAGTAAGCTTACAGATTGACACTAGATATTTTGCTAAAATCCTACATTTCTTACAAGATAAGGAAGAGGTTACATAGATTGCTATTCTGAATTGCTTGAGAGCAGGATGGAATAAAAATTAAATTATAAAAATAGATCACCTGGTTGTGTAAGGTGTTTTTTTTTGTCTATTTAGATATTGATAATGTTATTTCTGAAACATAGCAACTAGCATACCCCTTCATTGTCTCTCTGGCTTTCTTTGTTATTTTTTCTTGCTTTAATCCCTTTTAACCCTATTCCCGAAGTTTAGACTCCAGATGGGAATTACTATTCAGAAAGACAACTCAGAGAGTGACAAGGTTCTGCACTATTTGGAACATTCTGATTATCATACATGAAGAGCTGATAATAGACATGGCTAAATAGGATGTAATTAAAATGCTGCGTTTTGTGTCTTGAATTAATGTGGCAGTTCTCCCTTTGGAAATGGGGAAATAATTAGTCTTTTTGAAGCTGCATGTTAATTATGTACTACAAGCACATTTTATCCTATATAATGAAGAAGAAGCATCATTTTGGCTACCTTATAACAGCTGACTGATGCAAGAGAAACTTTCATGTTTTTGACCCTTTTGCTTCTGATTGTTTTCTTTAGGCAAACATATGTGAAAAGATTAGAGTGCTTACATGCATAGAGTCAAGAATTCTCTTTCTCTTTTATACCTGAGTTACTGCATACTGAATTTACCACTCATAACAGGTGCTCATCTGATGGCAAGCATATTTGAAAACCATAAACTCATAAATAGGATTTGTGCTACTTCATTATTCAGAATTGTTTTCATTCTTTTCAGATATACCAGGTTCTATTTAACATTCAAAGTTTTCAACATCAGTTAAAATCTAACAAAGGGAAATAGTTTTTCTGAAATTGTTGAGATATTTTTCAATGTCCTGTTGAAATTTCATCATTTTATTTTGGGAACCACTCTCGATTTTGATAATATATAACTTTATATATATTTTTTTAATTTATGGAAAGCAGGAAGTAATTTTTTCCCCCAAGTCAATTTTGCAACAGCTAGAACAGTGATGGCGAACCTTTTAGACACCGAGTGCCCAAACTGCAACCCAAAACCCACTTATGCATCGTTGGGTGCCGGGTGGGTGTGGCCCATTGGCTGGGTGTGGCTAATTGCGTGGGTGTGGCCCATTGGCTGGGCGTGGCCGCGGTGGTAACGGCAGACTGGGTGGGACTAAAAAGTTCAATCAATCAATTCCAACT
>NW_015412488.1:0-1853 GCF_001527695.2 Protobothrops mucrosquamatus | reverse complement strand
AATCAACTGATTTCCTTCCTCTAACTATGCCTTTGATGCAGAATGGCAAACATTTGAAACATCTGTTTATTCCCTAGCAGTTTGGAGTATCTCTGAGCCAAGTCAGTAAACATTCTGCAAAGCTTCCTCCTACACCTCTGATGTCATACAGATTATGCTAAGCATCTAAGTCTATCATGTGTTTGTCTGATTAATCTCCATTTGCTTACTGTAACTTCTAAAGAGGACTGGTTGGTGGGCAAAATGCTAATCTGAGCAGAAGAAATAGCATGTGTGGCCTCTCATGCTGGTGCATGAATTTCCATGTCAAGGGCCTGCACTCTAAGTAGTGGAAGCTAAAATATGGATGGCATGATATGGCAATGCAGAAAAATAAGATCTGCATACTCTGTTCCCATGGACACATGTATATTGCTTACTTTGGTTAGTTTTTACTCTTGTTAAGCAAAAACAGCTATTTAGATTACTGTAATGAAAACTTCAATTAGTGCATAGACAGCTACAATGGACAGATTCTACAGACAATCTCCCAAGAACAGAAATACCCAAACTCTTTCAGCCTAGTTGCCATGGCTGCAATTCTCACCTCTTTGCTAGATTTGTACCTCAAACAGATAGCACTGGAATCCATTTAAATCTATGAAAACATTTCTACTGACAAGGTATTATCTGAATGTAGAGCATATTCTGGCAGGCTAGAACCAACACTGACACATGTGAAAGAAAACAAGACTGCTTTGCTAATATTGTGTGGAAGACATTTAGCAGGTAGAGGTTGATACACAGCCATAGTCTGACATGGTAGGGGCGGTGGGGTAGCGGTCATTATAAGGGAGAGCCTATGTCCGAGGGAGACCACTGTACCTCAGATAGACGGTGTGGAGTCCCTCCTTGTGAAATGGGGACAAGGGGTACAAGTGGGCCTGTTGATTATATACCTGTCCCCCTGCTATGTATCAACGGCCCTGCCTGAGCTGGCTGACGTAATAGCCGGGGTGGCGGTTGAGACCCCCAGACTTATAGTCATGGGGGATTTCAATCTGCCATCAGTGGGCGAAACGTCGGTGGCAGCTCAGGAGTTCTTGGCTTCCATGATGGCCTTGGACTTGACCCAATTAGTGCATGCCCCCACTCACACGGGAGGACACACACTGGATCTAATTTTTGTCTCTGGCCAGTGGCAGAATGATCTGGAAACAGGGGAGGTAGTCATTGAGCCCCTGTCATGGTCAGATCATTCACTCCTGAAGATGGACTTCCGGACTGCTCCCCCCCGCCGCAGGGAGTCGGAACCGCGTAGATGGTTCCGTCCCAGGCGCCTGATGGACCCTGAGAGGTTCCTGACGGAGCTTGGGCCATATCCGGAGGATCTAGTTCACGACTCGGCGGAAAATCGGGCGGCGGCCTGGGAAGTAGCCGCTGCCGCAGCACTGGACCGAGTCATGCCTTTGCGGCCTCTGACCCGGCGCAGATCTCAACTGGCTCCCTGGTTCACTGAGGAGCTGAGAGAGATGAAACGCCGGAAAAGACGCCTAGAGAGCAGTTGGAGGGCTAGCCGAACCGAATCCGACCGAGCACAGGTAAGGATGCATGTTAGATCCTACCTAGTGGCGATGAGGGTGGCTAGATCTAACTACTACTCCACACTCATCGTGTCATCAGATAACCGCCCGGCCGCCCTCTTCAGGGTGACCCGCTCTCTCCTCCAGTTGAGGGAGGGAGGGGATCCCCTGGAGGGGAGGGCCGAGGACTTTGCGCAATATCTGTATGACAAAGTCGCTCGGATCCAAGAAGGCCTTGACTCTGACTGGGTGGCCCCGGGGGAGGAGACGGGAGCAGGTCTTGAGACTGTT
>NW_015412487.1:0-1853 GCF_001527695.2 Protobothrops mucrosquamatus | reverse complement strand
CGCCGGCCGCAGCCAGCCGGGGCATAATACGGTAAATAAATACGAGCATGGGGATCCGCGTGTGAACGAAGCCCCACTCCCCCTCCCCTTTTGCTTTCGCTCCCGAGCCGGCGCTTTTTTTTTCTTGAAATTTCCCTCTTAAAATGAAGGTGCGTGTTATACGCCGGTGCGTGTTATACGCCAATAAATACGGTACTTTGCCATAGTAACAAACTGGCAGTTTCACTAAAATATAACTTTACTATTTCTAACTCTTTGACCAAGTAGATCATTCCTGTTTTCTTTTTTATGATAGAAGTAAATAAAAATATTAAAATAAGCAGCCCATTTTTTTCATAACGGCTGAAAGATTCTTAATACATTTCTTTGTTATTTAGTCCAGATATGCTCCACCAGGTGGCATCATATCTCTGCTTACTGCCAGCCCTACGTGAAGAAGAAAATACAAATTATGAAAAAGGTTTTCTGCTTGAACTATTGGTAAATTTAAGTTATTCTTGCTTAAATGAATTCTTTAAGGTTTGTTTGTTTTGGTTTTGAAGAGCATGCCTCTTTGTGACAGGCTGGCAAGGAATAGTAGAAAGCCTCTTCTACCTATAGCTTTTTGGTTTATTTCAGATGGTCATTCAGAATCTGATTTGGCAATGGGCGGATAGTGTAAATAAATTATGGTAGGAAGGAAAAGACCCAAAAGTTGTGGCATCTACAAAAATATTATGTTTATCCTTTTTAGTAGTATTTCAGCTTACATCCCATCTTCCAACTGTGTTTAATAAACACACATTAGAAAAGAATATAAAAAGTTAAAATCTCAGTAGCACAAAGAATTGTCCTGGATTATTTGAAAAAATGTAAAAGCAATAGAATTATATTTTAATCAGTGTATGTTTCAAGTGAAAGAAATAATTCACACAGCACAATTCAAATACGGAAATCATGTTGACAGGATATACTGTAGCTGTCAATTTGGACAGCTTTTAATTATTGGCTATGTTCATTTTCAAAGACAACGTACAGTGGAAGAAGACTTATTGATTAACATTTTGGAAACAAAATGTTTGAATAAATACTGGTTTTATAATACTCTTCTTTACATTTTTCAAGATACATAGGCTGGTATAGAGACAGGTTGCTAGCATGCTATAGTTGAGTTCACATTTTGTATTGCATGGAAGTCATGCTAAATATTGTGTGACATTTGTCACTCCAAACAATTTCTTGTATTTGGTGTCAGCCAAATCTCTTTACAATGTTGCTAATGTGTCCGTGGACATTTGCCATGTATTCTGAGACCAGCCCAGGCCTCCTATTCAATGCTGTTATTATTTAGCTTCTTTCAGTGAACTGTTGACAGATACATTTTTAAAAGAACCCAGTTCTTTACCTTTTCCTTATAATAAATGTAATCAAAACTATTACTAGTAATTTTGGAGATAGTTATCTCCAGTGAAGTTTATTGTATACCTATGTGTCTTTATTTGATGTAGTTATCAAATTGTGCGTACAGTTATTGATACAGTTTATTTTTTACCTGTCTACTTAAATGTTCAAGACAGCTTACAAAGGAGAAACACAGACACAAACAGACTCATATTTACAAAAAAGAACAAATTAACTAAACTAAAAGCCTGACAAAACAAATGGATCATTATAGATTTCTTTCTTTTAAAGAAGGGTAAAAATTATTCCTTGCTTGAGAGTAACATGGCCAACATGCCAGAATCCTCTGACAGTGGGAACATCTTCAGAAGGACTGTTTCTGCAGAACTTAACATTTGGATAAGTTTGTGATAAGCTAGAAAGAGACCAAATTGGTATAGTTCCTTCCAAGTTAATTCCAGCATCTGAATATT
>NW_015412486.1:0-1853 GCF_001527695.2 Protobothrops mucrosquamatus | reverse complement strand
AGATGCTGGCGCCAGCCCCGCGAGAGATCAGGATGCCCACAAAGGTGGTGTCAGCAATGCCAGTGGGTGGCGATGCAAATCCATAATCTGCAAAGGGAACGGATTGAGCGAGTCCCAAAGGATGAGATTGGGACAAAACCCTTCATAACTGGGTTACTCCCCTTTTTTTCCTGGGCTGAGACCTTGTTTGTGTCCTTCCGGTGGTGTGCTGGAGACCAGGCCATCTCCAAAAAGGAGGTAGACTCAGAATAAAGAGGTCAGTGGGAACAGGTTACAACCCAGTTGGATTCAATGCGATTTCTGTTTCGATTGAAGGATTGGGAAATTAAATGGAGGAGGCAGCATTCACAGGACTTTTCCCTGTTCACCATGTCTATCCAATACAAGTGACCATCCAGCAGACACTTTGGGACACAAAGTTTTGGAGGAAGTCCACACACAGGTCTGCAGCCTCAAGGTACACCTGCCATTCCATAACTGCATTCTCACCTCCAACATGCTCAGATGATAAACACGCTTGCATGCCCCATAAGTGGCATGGCAATGCAAGACCAAAAGGGTCCAAGACTCTAGGGAGCACATAGTGATGTGTACAGATTCGGAGCTCCCCTCCAGATCTCTACCTATGTGTCCAATGGGGAGGGGTTAGGTTACGGGAAGATTGCAAGGAGGATACTCAGGTCTTGGAGGGTTCAACCGCAGCTTTGCCAGTAAAGTTATGACCCATCTCCTACAGATTTGCATCATTAAAACAGCCACTATAAAAGCCATACCAGGAAGTTTGGCAACAAACTTTCCTTGTTAACCATTAATGCAGCTCTACTTGCAGCGGGAGTGTCTTGCTTTACACCGGCGTTAGTCTGTGCTGCAAGGAGATACGTACGTGGTATGCTTAGTGGTGGCTGCCACTGCCTGCCTGCCCCGGAGACGGGTGTCTCTGCTTCCTCACGGCATGAGGATGCTGGGTTCTGAATCAAGTTAGCCGCGCCAGCTCTTGAGCTGAGCAGCCGGTTCGGTGGTGCTAAGTAGGCTGGTAACTCACAATATGCTCTTTCTACAAAGACGCCAGCGGTGATGGCTGAGAATATCACCACGCAGATAATGTGGCGCCTGAAGTTCTCAATAAACCTCTTGAACTGCTGGATCTTCTGGTGGACTTTGTTTCTCTCATACCGCTCCCTCCGTGCCTCGGTGTACAGATGAGGTTCTGGGAAGGTCAATCTGGAATATGGGAAACCATAGGTCAGGAAAACCTTGGCCGGTAGGGCAAATTTCGATCGGAAGACCATGGAAGAAAAATCTGCTCGACAACATCCCCCACCCCCAAATTCCTCACTATTTCAGTGAGTGAGCCAGCTTCAGGCAAATGGGGACCTACTTTGCTTTTTGTTAGAGCAGGGCTTTTCAACCTTTTCACCCATTGTACCACTTTTAGGATATGGCAGCATCCGAGTACCACCAGTCACCTAGCAAGGTGTCAAAAACTTGATGACCCCCCCCAAAAAGGAAAAAAGTGATGAAGTACAGGTAGTCCTCAACTTACAACAGTTCGCTTAATGACTGTTCGAAGTTAAAATGGCACTGAAAAAAGTGCCCCCAAAGCCACAGCCGAGCAAGACACCTGCCTGCCCACCCGGTGGCGCTCTTCCTCCTGTCCATTGTTGTGAGCATTTCTGTTGAGGATTGGCAGCAGGGGTGGGGTGGGGGGTGTTTGGTTTTTATTCCCCCTGTCTGCTGGGTGGTTGCAGCAGGTTTTGGTCACTTCACATGACCCTGGGACACTGTGACCGTCATAAATATGAATCAGTTGCCAAGCATCTGAATGTAAATCACAAGACCCTGGAGATGCTGCA
>NW_015412485.1:0-1853 GCF_001527695.2 Protobothrops mucrosquamatus | reverse complement strand
AAGTTTCTATCCTGTTCTACCGGCTGATCAAACATTCTTTCTTTCCTTCTTGGAAGATTAATTCAAAGCTGGGGGGGGTCCCTCTTTTTTTCCCCTCTTACACCTTTTCAGTTTAGTCAATGGCCCCCCATATTCTTCAGGCGGAAAAGGAAGTGGCCAATAACAGGAATCCTTTCGAAACAAAAGACAAGCCCCCCCCAAAAAAAAATTAAATTTAAATCCCAGCTGTTATCAATGTTTTTTTTTTCCTTCTTCTTCTTCTCTTTCCACTCCCACCGCTTAAATGCCTTTCAAAAAAAAAAAGAGAGAGAGGATTGCATTGGATTAAGGACTAGATTTGAATGGCTTCCCTTTGATCAAAGGCCACCAGCCTTTATGCAATCACGAGGAATGGCTCTTTCTGCAGCGCTCAAAATTGATTAGTTTTACTGTAACTTATTGCACATTTTGATTCAGCCAGACGATTTGTTTCCTCTGGTTTTTATTTTTATTTTTTTTACTTTTTTTTTTTTTTAGTTGTGTGTTGATTGACTGCCTCTCTGCCCCACCCTTTCGACTCAGGAACCCCCCACCGGGTGGTTCATAGTGGAGGCCGCTACATGATCGCTCGTGACAAGGATTTTAGAAATTAAAATAAGCCATGAGCTCATTTTAAGAAAACCTTACAGCGCATTATTCAAACTGATTTTGATGGGTATCACTGATTTCCCACAGTCTTTCATCTCCGCTGTAAGATTTCTGGGATAACTTAGGAGCAGATGTCCGGGCAGAACTGATCTGGAAGAACAGGCAAAACATATGCTGCATTCAACGGCCGAGCTGGACAGAAGGATCTCCAAGCTGGAACCCCAAGCAACAAATAATTAGATCCAGAACTCAAAGGACCGTCTTCTAGCAAAAATATGGGATGATCTCTGCGTTGGCCCCTGAGCCAGATGCTGGAAAAAGAACCAAAGCGACACATTTTTTTTTGTTGTTTTTTTAAGGGGTCCAAAGAAAATGCAGGAAACTTAAGAGTTGCAATAAGCTTCTTGTGATGACGGCATTTTTAGCATCAGGATTCGATCCTCCCGTGCTCTGTGGAATGTTTTGGAAAGCAAGGGATCTCCAATATTTTCGGTTTGGGGCAAGTACTTTGGCGTCTTCTATGAATGTGCTTCGGCATGTATGTCTCAGAACATAAAGTTGGAAGGGACCTTGGAGGTCATCTAGTTCAACTCCCTGAACAAGCAGGAGAGTCTATACTGATTTCAACCAAGTGGTGCTCTCTGAGCTTGCTTGTTTTCTTGCAGATGTTTCAAGATATAAGATATAATATATAAGATACAAGAGATATAAGATACAAGAGATATAAGATATAAGCAGTGATGGGATTCAGCCAGTTTGCACCAGTTTGCCAGAACCGGTCGCTAATTTTTTCTTGGCCAGGCCCAGAATGGACTTCTGGAAGCAGCATCCACACAGAGAACCGGTTGTTCACATATTTGAATCCCACCACTGGATATAAGATATAAGACATATAAGATATATAAGATATATAAGATATATAAGATATATATCTATAAGATATAAGATTCTATTCCATTCCATTCCATTCTATTCTATTCTATTCTATTCTATTCTATTCTATTCTATTCTATTCTATTCTATTCCATTCCACTCCACTCCACTCCACTCCATTCCATTCTCCATTCTGTTCTACTCTACTCTATATACTCTACTCTACTCTACTCTACTCTACTCTACTCTACTCTACTCTACTCTACTCTACTCTACTCTACTCTACTCTACTCTACTCTACTCTACTCTACTCTACAATCTGTTTTCTATTCTATTCTATTCTATTCTATTCT
>NW_015412484.1:0-1853 GCF_001527695.2 Protobothrops mucrosquamatus | reverse complement strand
CGTGGTCCACCGTATCAAAAGCCGCTGAGAGGTCCAAAAGAACTAGGACAGAGGAACAACCCCTGTCCCGGGCCCTCCAGAGATCATTCACCAATGTGACCAATGCCATTTCCGTGCTGTATCCCGGCCTGAAGCCCGACTGGAGCGGGTCTAGATAGACCGTTTCCTCCAGGTGTCGGGGGAGCTGCCGCGCAACCACTTCCTGCAACCATTCTTCATGTTTTAGCCTCAGTCCCCTAATCATCTTTATTGCTCTTCTCTGCACTCTTTCTAGAGTCTCAACATCTTTTTTATCGTGGCAATGAAAACTGGATGCAATATTCCAAATGTGGTCTTACCAAGACATTACAAAGTGGTACTAACTTTAGAAAAAGTACTAACACTTGATGTGATCTTTATTCTATCCCTCTGTTAATGAAGCCTCAGACTGTGTTGGCTTTTTGGCAGCTGCAGCATTTACTGCTGGCTCATATTTAAGTGATTGTTCAGAAGGACTCCAAGATCCTTCTCACAGTTACTACTATTGAGCCAAGTATCACCTATTTTATATCTGTGCATTTGGTTTTTCTTGCTTAAATATATAATTTTACTTTTCTCACCACTGAATTTCATTTTGTTAGATAGGGCTCTGTGTTCAAGTCTGTTAAGGTCCTTCTGTATGTTGAGCCTATTTTCTAAAGTGTTGGCCATTTCTGCCAGCTTAGTGTCATTTGCAAATTTGATGAGTTCCCCTTCTATCCCCTCATCCAAATCATTTATGTAGATCAGGGGTCCCCAACCCCTGGTCTGTGGACCAATACCGGGCCGCAGCATGCCAGCAACTGGTCTGCACAAACAAGGAAAGCCCCATCCGTGGAATGCAAGCAGCACACAAAACCATGCTCCCTCCGGTCCGCAGAAAAACCTCTCTCCACGTAACCGGTCCCTGGTGCCCAAAAGGTTGGGGAACTCTGATGTAGATATTGAAGAGTACTGGGCCTAACAGAGCACTGAGGAACCCTACTGCATACTTCCCTTCATGTAGATGCCGTTCCATTAAGGATTACACATTGAGTGTGGTTAGCCAGCCAGTTACGAATCCATCTGGTGATGATGTTGTCTAACCAACATTTTTCTATCTTATCAAGTAGTAAGTTATGATCTACTTTATCAAATTTGTCTGAAATGGTATAGGGCTTCTTGCTTGAGCAGGAGGTTGGATTAGAAGACCTCAAAGGTCCCTTCCAACTCTATTGTTGTTGTTGTTGTTATTGCCTTACTCAAGTCCAAGTAAATTATATCCACAGCATTTCACTGGTCCACTAATTTTGTCACATTGTCAAAGAATGCAGTAAGATTTTGCTAATCTGTTTGCTTATCTACCAACAACATTTCTATTTTACCTGAATTTTACCTTTTGTTCACTCTTCTCAAGTGCATTAATAAACATACTGAAGAATCAAGAAATCAACTTGAAAGTGAAATTGGAAGGAGCAGCAGATTTGGAGACTACTAAGAAGAGGGTAGTTCCTTGTTCCAAAAAAGCAGAAATACTTCTTCAACATAGTAGAGAAGATGGAAACTGGGCAAATAGCCAAGGTGTCCAAGAGTAGTGTATAGCATTAGTTTCCAGAAACAACTGATAGAAGGGAGTGGAATTATTGCAAAACTGTGCTCCCAGGGCCCAACCCTAGATTTATTTAGGAGACTAGCACAGCCAATGTTACTAAAAGACATTAGGAAGTTCAAGCAAAACTAGCAAATATGTATACTTCATATCCAGTTCCTGGCAGAAGTTATCAACAGACCAAAACAATTTTATTCCAGTTTCCTGATTGGAATGCCTGTTAAAGTAGTTACATATTTTTCTTCTA
>NW_015412483.1:0-1853 GCF_001527695.2 Protobothrops mucrosquamatus | reverse complement strand
CGCCGGCAGCCACAGCCACTCGGTCTTGGAAGGGTTGAGTCTGAGTCTGTTCCTTCCCATCCAGACCCGTACGGCCTCCAGGCAACGAGCCATCACGTCAAGGGCATCGTTGGGGTGACCCGGGGTGGAGATGTACAGCTGAGTATCATCAGCGTACTGATGGAACTCCACCCCAAAGCCTCGAATGATCTCACCCAGCCAGTTTCCATTTCACACTAAATTTGATTCAGTTCTGTTCTGTTATGAGAGAGTTACCCTTCTGATGTTCAGATGGAAGACCCAAGTCTCTTTGCATAATTTCTTTCCAGTATCCTCTTGAGTTGAAAACAAAGAAAGAAAGAAAACCAGAAGCCATATTTGTACTAATTTTCAGAGTTTTCTCTCTCCACCTTTGCTATTTTATACATGTGTATAAACATCCAAAATTTTACAGTTTATCTGAAGAATAAATAAGCAGACTGCCTCCAGGTTGTTGAGTTCAACTGTTAGATATTGCTCCATAGAGCTGGTCTTCCCAATAGAGAACTGAAGACATAATTCAAATTGAGTCCCCACCCATTGCAGGTGCTTCATTGTAGGCTGAAAAGGTTTAAAACGTTCCCAGTTAGGACTTATTTTTGTTTGCAGTAACAAAAATGAATATACTACCCAAGATTCTATTCTGTTCTAAATGACAGATTCCAATTTGAGATAAAAATCAGGACTGGCAAAGAACAGTTAACAGATTTATTTAGAGCAGGATAAAATCAAAGAGTAAGACTCAAAATTTTGCAAAATTCAAACAAAAGAAGCCAAAAAAGAAGAATATTTGAAGCCCAGAGTTGAAATGAGGGGTCCTTGGTGGTTTCTGAGCTTAACTGTTTACTTGCAGATGTTTCATAGAGACGTCTTAATATAATGGAATGGAATGGAATAGAATAAAGCTGGAAGGGACCTTGGAGGTCTTCTAGTCCAGCCCCCTGCTCAAGCAGGAGAACCTATACCATTTCAGACAAGTGACTGTCTAGTCTCTTCTTAAAAACCTCCAGTGATGGAGCACCCCCAATTTCTGGAGGCAAGCTGTTCCACTGGATAATTGTCCTCACTGTTAAGAAGTTTTTATTTAATTCCCCTGGGATGCTTCTTTCTTTGGTCAGTTTCCAACCATCATTTCTTGTCCTGCCCTCTGGTGCTTTGAGAATAGTTTGAAGTCCTCTTCTTTGTGGCAGCCCGTCAAATACTGGAATACTGCTATCATGTCGCCCCTGCTTCTTTTTTTCTTTTGACTAGCCAAACCCAAGTCCTGCATCTGTTCTTCATATGTTTTCGTCTCCAGGCCTTTGATCATTTTAGTTTGTCTTTTCCAAAGTCTCAACACCTTTATGTAGTATGGTGACCAAAATTGGCTGCAATATTCCAGGTGTGATCTTACTAGAGTTTTATAAAGTGGTACTGATCAAGCGTGATCTTGATTCTATGCCTCTGTTTATACAACCCAGGATTGTATTAGCTTTTTTGGCTGCTGCTGCACACTGCTGGCTCATAATCAAGTGATTGTCCACTAGGACTCCAAGGTCCTAGTCCCAGCAGAGTCTTTTACAACTCAATAAAAGTTCGTGCTAATAGTATTAGGATTTGGCTTAACTCCCAAATGCAAGGCTAAAGCTTAGGAATCTCTAAGAATGTTATTTATATACACCTCATGACACATTTTCCTAGAAGAGATTACTTTTATGCTTTGCAAATATCCCCACACTTTTCAGTGATAATTTTGTTCCTCATTATTATTGGCTCCTCTGCTTTCTATAATACGTTTAGCCTAGTATCAAAGAAATGCTCAATATTCAATGCTTCTTATGTTTAGATATTTACTG
>NW_015412482.1:0-1853 GCF_001527695.2 Protobothrops mucrosquamatus | reverse complement strand
CAGATTATCGGGACCCTTTCAAAAGTCGCACGACAAATACAGCCGCCGCATCTAATGCATCATTTACCAGAGCAGATCCCGGCGCGTTTGATCGGCAGATTAGGCGGGAGGGCGGGCACGAGGAAAGAAGAAATAATAATAATAATAATAATAATAATAATAATAATAATAATAATAATAATAATAATAATAATAATAAATAATAATAATAATAATAATAATAGAGTAGTAATGCTAATAATAGTAATAATAATAATAATAAAAAATAACAAAAACAACAGTATTAAGATGATGGTGGTGGTGGTGGTGACGGTGGTACTTTTCTGGTGGGCTCTCTTGCTTTCATGAACAGAGGGCGTGCGGACCGCCCTTTCCAGGGGTAGCTAAATCGCAGGGGATGGGGGGCTTGTGGGGGGTTCCGACCAGCGAGCTGAGCCTCTCCTGGGAAGCCCTCCAGCTCTGTTCCCTGGAATAAAGTCAAGCGCTGGTTAGGATTGAGGGGAGGGGAGGGGGGGTCTGGCTAAAAGCAGGGGGCCCCCGAAGCGGTCCCGAGGCAAAAGGAAGAACCAGATATCGGCAGATTACTCGCCGGTCGCCCCACCGGGGAAAAAGGAGCTCTTGGGAGACCCGTCGGAAGGCCCGGGGGATGGATGGACAGCCTGGGCAGGGAAGGGGCTGTTTGCAAGGGGCCAAGCCGGGTCGGAGAAAACAAGGAGGACGAAGACCGGCAGAGATGGTTCGTTTTCGCTAAATGGACGTCGGGCTATTGGCTGACCTCAGCGGCGTTTGTCTTAGCTCCGCGAGGAAGAGAGGGGTCTGGGGAAGGATCCGGCTAAGTTTTCGGTGCGCTCGCAACTGGTTTATCTGGGACAGGGAGACTCCGGAGTTTTCCCGCTGCTTCGCTGGACGCGGGGGGCCCGCCTGGTGTCCTCCCACCCTGGCCATCCAAGTCAATCTACAGAGCAACTCCAGGGGTCTTTGAAGAGCAACTAAGATGGTTGAAGGCCCGGAGAATAAAACACATCAAGAAGGGTTGCAGGGTTTGGGTTTGGCTAGTCTAGAGAAAAGAATAACTAAGGGGAACGCGATAGCAGCATTCCAGTGTCTGAGGGGCTGCCGAGAAGAAAAGGGAGTCAATTTATTTCCCAAAGGACCAGAAGGCAAGACAAGAAACAGTGGATGGAGACTAATCAAGGAGAGGCGCAACCTGGAATTAAGGAGAAACTTCCTAACAGTGAGGACAATTAACCAGTGGAACCGGCTTGCCTCCAGAAGTTGTGGGTGCTCCATCACTGGAGGCTTTCAAGAAGAGTCTGGACAGCCACCTGTCTGAAATGGTATAGGATCTCCTGCTTGAGCAGGGGGTTGGACTAGAAGACCTCCAAGGTCCCTTCCAACTCTAGCCTGATGGATTGATTTGGCCAAATCCGAAGTGAGGGGTGCCTTTTTCTCCAGACTCAGGTGCCCCGGTGGGAACAATTCCTGATGGATAGCTCAGGAAAGATCTGTCTACCTCATGATAGGCTGGACCACAAACCACAGCACCACAGCTGAGAGAAGGTTCAAAAAGCAAGATTGCACCAATGTCCTGCTTTTCCTTGCTGTCCGACTAGGTTTGGTTTTTTTAAGGAGGACTCCCTTCCCTTTACCAATGGATAATAATAATAATAATAATAATAATAATAATAATAATAATAATAATAATAATAATAATAATAATAATAATAATAATAATAATAATAAAGTTGGAAGGGACCTTGGAGGTCATCTAGTCCAACCCCCTGCTCAGGCAGGAAACCCTATACCATTTCGGACAAATGGCTGTCCAGTCTCTTCTTAAAAACTTCCAGTGT
>NW_015412481.1:0-1853 GCF_001527695.2 Protobothrops mucrosquamatus | reverse complement strand
AAGACCACTAGAGAGCAAAGACATATGAGGCAAAAAAATAATAATCTGGATTAGTACATCACAATAATCCATAAAGTAATTGTTTACAGTAGGTCTCCGTGTGTTCGTAAAGGAGTTATTTGTGAAAGGGGCTTGAAATGTTGCACCAGAGCCCAGCCATGATCATCTGCAAAGCACGGCTCCTGCTTTGGGGGGGGGGGCTGCCGGAGAACCTGCACCAGTGCTCCTTAACCCATGAAGTCAACCTTCTCAACAGAAGGTTTGTAAAACACCCCATTAAGCTCATCCCATCTGGGGGAACCATAGGGACCACCCTTAGGGTTGCCAGGTCTGCTTCCAAAAAATAGCGGACAAGCAGGGGTGTGTGTGTGTTAAGTAGTAAAAAAAGTAGACTGTACAGCTTTAGATTACGTACCATTTCATCATAAAGCTTTTGAATAAAAAAAAAATGTCCACTATTTTGTGAAAAAAAAATAGTGAACATAATGTGAAAAAAGCGGACTGTCCGCTCAAAGAGTGGACACCTGGCAACCCTAACCACCCTGCCATCCTTGAACAACTGGGACCTCTGCCTCTCCCATAATCCCCAACCTCCACGGCCATACTGCCTGAGAATGATGGGAACTGTCATCTATGCCGTTCTGAGAGGGCCAGGTGGGGGAAAGGGGCCAATTTTTGAAGAGGGGGACCTCCGTGCAACGCCCTACCTTCTTTCTCCCGGTGCTAAAGAAGCAGGCGCCCCTTCCTCACCCCCCCTCCCTAAAACAGGGAGGCCCGGCCGCCTTGGCGGCCCCGCCGGCAGGGAAACCTGTTCCTCCGTACCTGCCCGCGCAGGTTTGGGTGTGGTCTGCCCTAGGTTCTACTTCGCCAGGCCGACAGGAGGGGCGCCCCCGCCCGCCGCTGGGTTTCCGGGTCGTTTGGGCTACTACCTTGCTTGTCCCGAGTTCTCCCGGCTGGGGTAAGTGGAAGGGGTCGAGAGGGGGCTGGATCGGGCCCTTTTTCCTGGGGAGGGGGGTCCCTCGGGTCTTTTCTGGGCCACCGAAGTGGGGGGGGGGAAGAGCTCGTTTCCCTGCGGGCTGGCCTCGTTCTTGGCCGGGAGGGACGACGGACCCCCGACTTGGCTTTGCCCTCCTTAGTTGCGCTTTGATTTCGAACCAGGCTGGAAAGGAGCGGTGCGTCTGCCCGGCGCTTGCCTTTGGCTGGCAGGGAGGGCCGGGCGAAGCGGGGCTACCCAATGGGTTGATCTGGGCCTCTCCAAGCCGAGGGAAAAACGCACTTTCTTCGCAACTCCTGTAGTTTCCCCAGGGCAGCGGACGCGGCTCGAATCCTGATTCCCACTCTCCCCCCCCTCCCTCCACGTCCAGCTTGCAACACAAAACAAACACAAATAGACGCCCCGGGTGGCACTTCAATAATCATGGCGGGCATTAAAACAAGCAAAACGCGCGGGCGCGCGCGCGCACACACATCGTTGGTGGCAGTCGTGCGGTTCTCCGAACTTGCGCCTATGTGGCTTTGTTGAATCGGGAACCCCCAGTTCTGGTTATTTGCCCTTTCTTCAGAAAGGTTCGTGCAGAAAATGGGTTTGCCTTATTTAGAGGCCGTGCATAGAAGTGGGAGCTTTCCCGGTTCAGATTTTAGAGGGGTGAATAATTAATAATTAATAATAATAATAATAATAATAATAATAATAATAATAATAATAATAATAATAATAATAATAATAATAATAATAGTAAAGTTGGAAGGGACCTTGGAGGTCATCTAGTCCAACCCCCTGCTCAGGCAGGAAACCCTATACCATTTCGGACAAATGGCTGTCCAGTCTCTTCTTAAAAACTTCCAGTGTTGGA
>NW_015412480.1:0-1853 GCF_001527695.2 Protobothrops mucrosquamatus | reverse complement strand
TAAGGAGAAACTTCCTGACAGTGAGAACAATTAACCAGTGGAACAACCTGCCTCCAGAAGCGGTGAATGCACCAACACTGGAAGTTTTTAAGAAGAAACTGGACAGCCATTTGTCCGAAATGGTATAGGGTTTCCTGCCTGAGCAGGGGGTTGGACTAGATGACCTCCAAGGTCCCTTCCAACCTTATTATTATTATTATTATTATTAATGAAGAAATCCATGAAGTTCCTTCTCTTACACAATATCAGTTGATGCAAATTAAGCCAAATCTTTCCCAGACAACTTCTTGATACTTTGATAAGCACCTCCCTGCAATATGTACAAGTCTGTTAATCCCTTTGGATCCTATATGACTTCAGAAACAATTAAGAGAGACTGTCTCTTTTTATTCTTTAAGCTTGACTCAATAAAAGGCAGGAAAAAGGGATCACTGATCACAGCATACCCATGCCACTGGAATAGGAAACGCTGATAGCAAAAGTACGGTTCACTTGCTAAGGTATATTGAGGTAGGACCGGAGGAAATGAGAAATGCTTCACCTGTCAGTTTCTGGAATCACTTGTTCTTTCCATGAAGCTCTCTTTGTCTCTTCTTCATCCTGTTGTTCTTCCTTGCTTTTGTTTTCCCTGATGGGGAGACATTTCCAAGGTCTTGTTAGTAACGTCAAAATAATTCAGTGGAAAGCCTGTGCAGTAGCATGCCAAGCAGGCAGTCCTGATGAATTTATTATTGGGGTAATTGATAGAAGTCCTTCAATCTCCCAGTGGAAGGGTGAGATTAGAAACATGGCATCAGCCATGGAAAAGGGAGAGCAATCATTTCGACTTTCTTCCAATAAGCTTACCTTTGTAATGTCTAATAATTTCACATGAGTGGACAATCCCAAAGCATAGAGACGGGTTGCTTGAAATGTTCCAACGATAACACAAGGTCTTTCATGCAGGTTCAGCTTTAATGTTTCCTGTCAGTCAAGTAGTCCCATGAAGGTCCTTGGATTTGCAACTGTCAGCCTGCCAGAAACGGTCTGTTTCTTTGTTCTGCAGGGTTAATTTACCCTTAGCTAAATCCAATCCTTGTCCATTTTAAATGGAGCCAGGTTGAACTTTGAAATTCAAAGAATCCCACAGCGTAGTGCTGTTCAGTCTCTCATCTAGATAGGTTCACTTATTATTTCCAAAACAAAACACATTTCCAGGAAGATAAAATGGTTTGATTTGGTTTGTTGGTTTGCCAATTCGAGGAAACTTGCTGTTAGGTGAATTGGTTTAAAAAAAAAAAACACCAGTTGCTTTTATATAAAGACAGAAGGTTGTCAATATTTCAGTTCATTTATTCGTCAAAGGGGTAGGGAAGACTCTCAAGCAATTTGGTTGGATTATTTTTTTTTTCAGGATCAATCCTACTTAGCACTTAGAGAGAGGACAAGCTGAAAATTCTAAGTTTGCAAGCTAGAAAAGAAAATAATAATAATAATAAAGTTGGAAGGGACCTTGGAGGTCATCTAGTCCAACCCCCTGCGCAGGCAGGAAACCCTATACCACTTCGGACAAATGGCTGTCCAGTCTCTTCTTAAAAACTTCCAGTGTTGCAGCATTCACCACTTCTGGAGGCAGGTTGTTCCACTGGCTAATTGTTCTAACTGTCAGGAAGTTTCTCCTTAGTTGTAGCTTCTTCTTCTTCTTCTTCTTCTTCTTCTTCTTCTTCTTCTTCTTCTTCTTCTTCTTCTTCTTCTTCTTCTTCTTCTTCTTCTTCTTCTTCTTCTTCTTCTTCTTCTTCTTCTTCTTCTTCTTCTTCTTCTTCTTCTTCTTCTTCTTCTTCTTCTTCTTCTTCTTCTTCTTCTTCTTCTTCTTC
>NW_015412479.1:10783-12053 GCF_001527695.2 Protobothrops mucrosquamatus | reverse complement strand
AACTGGACAGCCATTTGTCCGAAATGGTATAGGGTTACCTGCCTGAGCAGGGGGTTGGACTTGATGACCTCCAAGGTCCCTTCCAACTTTATTATTATTATTATTATTATTATTATTATTATTATTATTATTATTATTATTATTATTATTATTATTATTATTATTATTATTATTATTATTATTATTATTATTATTATCTTTATAAATAATTCAAGGTGATGAACATACCCAATTTTCCTTCCTCCTATTTTGCCCTGCAACAACAACCCTGTGAGATAGTTTGGACTGAGAGAGACCAGATCAGAGTCATCCAGACAGCTAAGGCAGGACTAGAACTCACAGTTTCCTGCTTTCCAGGCCAGACCTTAACTACTAGACCAAACTGGCTCTGACTCAAATGCTGAGTTGTTCACCATTCAAGAGATGTTCTCTTCCTTGCATTTGCTGAGAAATGCATTCCTTCCAGAAGTATTTTATTTTGTTTACTTTTTTGTATTGAACAATTTATCTATTATTATCAGCTCAGAATTCATGAAGGCTGGGTTGGAACATAATTAGTGAAAGCATCATAATGACACAAACTCGATGTTCATACAACATGTTAAACTTCAAAAGAGTTCAAAAAATATTTTGAGCCATAAAATGACCACACATCAGTCTAAGTCACAAAATGTGAAACTAACCAGTGTTTAAATTAACCCAACCCAGCATGTGACCATGCAGCCATTAGAACTTTCACTGAGATAAACATGTTCATATTGTGTAAATCCAGCCATCGCATGCAGTCTTCTAGAGCTCTTTCAATAGCCTCTGCTGCTCCGGTTACAAATGTGTGCTTGTGCCAGGGATTTTTCATCTTATTAAAAAAATAGGAAGGAAGGAAGGAAGGAAGGAAGGAAGGAAGGAAGGAAGGAAGGAAGGAAGGAAGGAAGGAAGGAAGGAAGGAAGGAGCTGGCTGACACATTGAACTAATACTTTATTTAATTCCAGAATCTGGTGCTTAAAATAGAAGAAGGTAGGCAGAAGGTCTCTCACCTGATCATCCTTTGTGAAAACTCCTTTTTGCTGTTCTGCTTACTGAACAATTCTGTGCTTGTGCCCTTGAATTCCATTGGTCTCACTGCTCAGAAGCATGCCAAAAACTGCAGGTGGGAATGACGTGGCTAAAACTGGAAGGCGAAGAGGGATGGTGAGATGACTGAATTCGATTAAGAGCTTCCATAATCTTCCTACAGTGCACTCACAATTCAAGAACAGAGATCCTTCTTAG
>NW_015412479.1:0-1853 GCF_001527695.2 Protobothrops mucrosquamatus | reverse complement strand
AGCATTGGGCCCAAAACACAACCTTGGGGTGTCCCACTGCATGCTTCGCTTCACATAAATGTAGTTCCAGTATATTGGTTAGCCACAGTGGTGGGATTCAAATATGTGGACAACCGGTTCTCTGTGTGGATGCCACTTCCGGAAGTCCATTCTGGGCCTGGGCAACAAAAAATTAGTTACCGGTTCTGCCGAAGTGGTGCAAACGGGCTGAATCCCACCACTGGTTAGCCAACTGCAAAGCCTTCTGGTGGTGGTACTGTCTATCCCACATTGTTCTATTTTACTGAGAAGCAGGTTGTGGTCTACTTTGTCAAATGCCTTACTGTTGTTTAAGTACACTATATCCACAGTGTTTCCCAGTTCCACTAATTTAGTCACTTTATCAAAAAAGACAATAAGGTTTCTCTGACATGATCTGTTTTTAACAAAACCCATGCTGGCTTTTGGTAACCACTTTGTTCATTTCTAGAAGCTCACAAATCAGTTGCTTGATTATCTTTTGCAGGATTTTTCCAGATATTGATGTCAAGGTTATCTAGTTTCCTGGATCCACTAGATAACTATTTTCTTTGCTTTTTTTGTTAGAAGAAATACTATGGATGTTTTACACTTTAGTTTATACCCATTTCCAGTCAATCCCTCTGTGCTTCTATCAAAATTAATTTTTTGAAACCAGTTCTAGAACTTTTTCTGTTCAGAATTAAGATTGTTCTTTATTTATCAAAAAAAAGTATTGCATGTTTTCAATCAGTTCTTGCATGAAAGAGTTTTTCCTCTCTCTGTTTTGTTTTGTAATCAAGACAGACACATTGCAAGCATTCTATTTGATTCTTCATCACAAATTCCAGCAGGCATCCTTAAAAATATATGTAATGGGTTTAATGGAACCACTGGAAAATAAAAGAAGCTGACCAATTACTTTTTTTAATGTTCATGTTTTTGTGTTAAAAAGCATTGTGTTTTGACACCAATCCATTTGTGATAGTTGTTACTATTTTCAGCAGTGACGTATTATCTATCCCCAGCCCTACCCTTAGACAATTTTCAAACAAGAGCAAAAATCCATGTTAACTTTTGAAATGCATATATTCCTGGGAATGTTTAAGTTGTCCTAAAAGACAAATAAAAATATTTTAATATGCAAACCAGTAAATAGGCACTCCACTCTTTTTCCATGGTTAGTCTCCATCCAACAGTACAGAAAGGAGCATGTACAAGTTACACAATGTAACACAAGAGAACCAGTTTTGAAATTAAAAGATATTTAGAACTCATTTCAAGCCAGAATAAGCAGGATGTGCATTAGAATATAAAACAGAGTATTCCATCACATCTCCACTCCACTAAAAGCTGTTATAAAACTATCAGAGAGTAGGGAGGGCTTTTAATGATGTTTTCTACAATACTGTAGCTCACCCAGTATATTGGCACTGAAATTAATTTGATATTTCTCAACTTTGAAAAAAAAACAATTGGATTTTTTTTTCATTTCTATGGCAATAGCACTGTATTTCATCCACTAGAATTCAAGCATTTTATTTAATCCTATCCATTACTCCCAGATTACATTTGCAGTTTCCCAGCCTTTCCTGGATCATACCTTAAACATTGGAATCAAAATGGCCATTTCTGTATTCTGAAGTGCAATTTTTGAATTTGAATTTTGAATTTGAATTTTATTATATTTATACCCCGCCCTTCTCCCGGAGGACTCAGGGCGGCTTACAGCCAGTTTAAAAACAACTAATACAATACAATACAAAATTTAAGAAAATGATTAAAAATAAATATTTAAATAGGCCGCTTCTACTAAAATTTAGTTAAAACCAATTTAAAATACCCCTAGGCCAGTC
>NW_015412478.1:0-1853 GCF_001527695.2 Protobothrops mucrosquamatus | reverse complement strand
TGGCATGAAATCTGCCTGGATGGTTTTGTGCCAATCACTCTCTCTTACCCTAGATCAAGGGTCTTCAAACTTGGCCCTTTTATGACTTGTGGACTTCAACTTCCAGAATTCCTCAGTCAGCAAGCCTGGCTGAGGGATTTTGGGAGTTGAAGACCACAAGTCATAAAAGGGCCAAATTTGAAGACCCCTGCCCTAGACCCCTGCCCTGTTATTGTGGGAAAATAGAAGTATTAGGTAACTCACTTCCTTGAGTTATTTATAAAAATAATAAAGGTAGATGAAACAAAATTAAATAAACAAATAAATAAATAAATACAATGGCCAGTTAGGGCTAAGGTAAAACCTAATTTGATGACATCAAATTAATTAAATACTATTAATATGATTTCCTTCCCTGTATTTAGTACCTCCTTCGTGTATTCACATTGGAAATGGCAACTGGAAGCAACATTCTGAAGGGCTTTGAGGTTCAAACCCAAGAATGAAGAAAGCACATTACTTGATGATTTGAGTAAGAGAGTTAACAGTCCATTCGAAAGTCTTACCAGCCTTCTGTTTTCTTTCCTTTTTTTAACATTTCAATTCCTACGTGTGTCAATTATGTTAGCAGCTTGCCAAGGAGTCACCTCTAGGACAGGGTGAAATTTCTTTCCTGGGAGAAATATCTGGGTTTTAATTTAGGGGACGCTTGAAGTGTTTGAATTAAGAGTTTATTTGAAATGTTTCCCTGGGAAGAACAGTACATTCTAAGATGGTGATTGTGTTAAAGCTGCTTAGGCAGTTCATATGAGAAAATGCAGGAAAAAGCTATCTACTTTACCACAATTAGAGATATTTCTCAAGGTAATTCCTACTAACTCTAACTTGTTCAGTGTTATTCTACAATTCAGCTTATATTTGTGTAGCACAATTTAGTATTGATATCTAAAGATGAAAGGCAATGCATAAAGCAATGCCCAGACCTAGTAAAAGCAAAGAGGGTTTGCAAAGGTAGAATACATACATACATACATACATACATACATACATACATACATACATACATACATACATACATACATATATACATTTATACATATACACATTTATACATATACATAAACATATACATACACATATAGTAGATTCCTTTTTATATCTCATTTCTCTGATTCATTTTTTTATTTCCTCTCTTTGGTATTTGCTTACCCTGAAAGGGATTAACATAATGGGTGTGTATATAGGCATTAGTGGAACCACTTGAGTGTATTCCTTTTTAAACAATTCAATTCTGTGTTTTTCTTTAAGCAGAAACCATTTTCAGGGGGAGATGTTAAGTATCCTATTTTTTTTTACTATGTTGGGAATTAGTAGATTCTACTTTTATTGGAAGGTCTGAAAGAAATTTCTTTCCATCAAAAAAACTATATTTCTGTATCTATAAGAAAGTGGACTCAGTAATCTGCAATGTATCTTTTGATTCAATTATCAAAATAAGTACTATATTTAATCAGAATTAGGACCAAAATAATAGCTCCCTGAATATGTACAACATGTATTTATCAATTCAAAGCTAATCATTCAGTTTTAAGACATTTTTTCTTAATCATCTTATTCCCATTTTTTCATTTCATTTTTTCTCTCTTAAGATTCAGAGAACCAATTTATATATGAACCAGCAGTGTGCTGCAGCTGCCAAAAAGGCCAACACAGTGCTAGGCTGCATTAACAGAGGGATAGAATCAAGATCACGTGAAGTGTTAATACCACTTTACAATGCCTTGGTAAGGCCACACTTGGAATACTGCATCCAGTTTTGGTCACCGCGATGTAAAAAAGATGTTGAGACTCTAGAAAGAGTACAGAGAAGAGCA
>NW_015412477.1:0-1853 GCF_001527695.2 Protobothrops mucrosquamatus | reverse complement strand
TGGCTGGTAGGCGGGAGGTATTATCTCGTTTATTCATGCTGTGTGGGCGTTTTTCTATCTCGATGGCTTCTCTGATTATTCTGTTGTTAAAGTGTTCAGTTTTGGCAATAGTTCTGGTCTTTTTAAAGTCAATTTTATGTCCTGTGGCTTTAAGGTGTTGGACCAGGGAAGAAGTTGGTTCCTCTTTTCTGACTGAGTTGTTGTGTTCTTCAATGCGTGCATTTATTCTTCTGTTGGTTTGTCCAATGCATGTGGTGGGGAAGGCGGTGCATGGGATTTCATATACTCCTTGATTTTCTAACTCAATTTTGTCTTTGGGGTTTCTTAGGATGGTGGATATTTTTCGGTTTGTGCAGAATGCTGTCTTGATGTTGTTTTTGTGGAGGATCTTGCTGATTCTGTCTGTGGTGCCTTTTATGTATGGGAGGAGGGCTTTGCCGTTTTCTTGTTCTCTGTCTTGGATTTTAGTGGGGGTTTCTTTTTGGATTAGGTTGATAATCTTATTTCTTTGGAATCCGTTGGATGTTAGTACGTTAGTGAGAGTGTGTAGTTTGGTTTTTAGGTGTTGTTCGTCAGCTAAGCGTTTTGTTCTGGAGATGAGTGTCTTGGCTACGGAGTTGATCTGTGCTGGATGGTGATGTGAGAGTGCGTGCAGATAGCGGTTTGTGTGTGTTTTCTTCTGGTAGATGGTGTGTCCTAGGGAGCCATTGGATTTCTTGTAGACTAGGACATCCAGGAAGGGGAGTTGGTTATTAGCTTCTGTTTCCATGGTGAACTGTATTTTGGGGTGTCGGCTGTTGAGGTGTGTGAGGAAGTTGTCCAGTTTTTCTTTCCCATGTGGCCAGATTATGAAGGTGTCGTCTACGTACCTGAGCAGAGTTTGGGTTTGTGATCAGATTTTTCTAGAGCTTGGGTTTCAAAGTATTCCATGTAGAGGTTTGCAATGACAGGTGAGAGGGGTGATCCCATGGGTGCTCCTTCTATTTGTTTGTATTTTTGTCCATTATAGATGAAGTATGTGTTGGATAGGCAGTGGTTGGCCAGATCTAGGATGTGCTTGGGGGGTTATATTTGTTTTGGATAGCTGTCAAGGCTTCTTTGATTGGCACTTGGGTGAAGAGGGATATGACATCGAAGCTCACGAGTAGGTCACTGGGCTGTAAGTTTTGTTTCTTTATGATCTCTATGAACTGGAATGAGTTTTTTTACGTGTGAGGTGATGGATTCTGCATAGGGTTGTAGTTGTTTGGCGAGAAATTTGGCTAGGTTTTGTAGAGGTGAGCCTATGGAGCTGACTATGGGTCTAAGTGGGGTTCCTTCTTTGTGTATCTTGGGGAGACCATATAGCTTAGGGCATCTGGATGATTTCTCTCTGGGAATGATTCTTTGCTGGATCTCTTCACTGATGGGGGAGGCTTTTATTTTGGATCTAGTGGTTTTTTCCAGGTAGGTGGTGGTACCTGTGTTTAGGAGTTTGTATGTGGAGTTTTGGAGTAGGTTGGTTAATTTGGTTTGGTAGTCAAATGTGTTCATAACCACCGTGGCGTTGCCCTTGTCTGCTGGTAGGATTATTATGCTGGTTTCTTCTTTCAGGTTAAGTAGTGCTGTCTGTTCCTCTTTAGGTAAGTTGCTTTTGGATGGCTTGCTGGTGCAGAGGATGTTGGTGATTTCGAGTCTGATTCTGTTAGCGTCGTCGGGGTTGATTTTGGTCAGGCTGGTTTCAACTCCGCATATAATGGTTTCAGTGGGGATGTGTTTGGGAGCGACTGCAAAGTTGAATCCTTTGGAAAGGACATTGGTTTCAGCTTTGGTGAGGATCCTATCTGAGATGTTATGCACTGTTTGTTTCATGT
>NW_015412476.1:0-1853 GCF_001527695.2 Protobothrops mucrosquamatus | reverse complement strand
TAACAAATTTCTCGCTTAGCAACGTACGTTCTGGCCTCAGTTGAAGCCATAAGTCAAGGACTACCTGTATATGTTATTGAATAGAGAACCTGGTGCAGAAATCAACCAACTGTATGATCTTGGACACTTATAACTCCAGTCTCTAAAGCTCTTAGGGTGGTAAAATGGGTGAATATGGATGCTACACTATATACATCAGATGCTCGTTTTGGGGGAGAAGTGCCCCAAAATTGGAATGTCCAGAGCTAAAAGTATTCGGAACATGGAATATAGAATAATAAGATTACTAGGGATCTTGGAGGTCTTCTAGTCCACCCCCCTGCTCAAGCAGAGCTTATACCATTTCATAAAAATGGCTGTCCACTCTTCTTGAAAACCTCCAGTGATGGAGCAATCACAACCTCTGGAGGCCAGCTCTTCTACTGATTAATTGTTCTCCCTGTCATGAAATTTTTTCTTGGTTCTAGGTTGGATCTCTCTTTGGTATATTACTTCTCTTACTCTCAGGTGCTTAGGAGAATGGGTTGTCCCCCTTTTCTTTGTGACAGCCCCTCAAATATTGGAAGACTTCTATCATGTCATCCCTAATCTTTCTCTTCATTAGACTAGACCAGGGGTAGGCAACCTTGGCTCTTTTATGACTTGTGGACTTCAACTGCCAGAATTCCTGAGTCAGCTTGGCTGGTTCAGGAATTCTGGGTATTGAAGTCCACAAGTCATAAAAGAGCCAAGGTTCCCTACCCCTGGACTAGACATACCCAGTTCCCACAACCGTTCATTGTACGTTTTAGCCTCTTGCTCTACAATCATCCTTGTTGATCTTCTCTGTACTTCTTCTAAGGTCTCGGTATACGTTTCTATTGTATTGCTCAAATGGGACACAGTATTCCAAATGTGGTCTTACTAAAACAGTATATAGGACACTAATATTTCATGTGGTCTTGATACTATTCTTCTGTTGATGAAGCCTAGGATTGCATTGCCTTTTTTTTAAATAAAAGCTCCTAAACTCAATACTTACCATGTTCTGGTAGGGTTCTAACAGACCTTGCGGTGGAAACCATGAAGAACTGATAAACCAAAGTGGACAAGTATATTTTCCCAGCATTGTGGAATATGACTCACAACTTATAGTCATTGCAAGGGGGCTTTGCATGGGTCTACCATATCTGGACTGCGATTGACCTAACATTGCAATCAGAAGAAATTTGGGACTCTTAAATTAACATTCTGCCTCTGGGTGTCTCAGGGCCTTAAAAAGGCCTCGGTTTTAATGGTTTATTAAACAAGTAAGGTATGCCTGGAAAGCTTAAGTGCACTCCATGAGCCTCATAAAAATATTATGGGATGCTTTCATCAGGAAAGAAATATATGGACATAACTTTTACAGTAACATAACCAGAAAGAAATTGTAGTAAGTCACTTTAGTGGAGGGCAGAGATGAGATTATAAGATAATCCATATTTTATTTGTTTGTTTACCTGTTTAAGAGGTCTTTTTCAGCTCCTTTTTTCTATTTAAGAGGCACTCAGATAATTTTCGCCCTGAAAATACAGGAGTCACTTAGCCATTTATGTAGCATCAGACTTTGTGATAACTTGAAGAGTATAATCGGTTTTGAAGTTGAGGGTGGGTGGGAATGGATAGTCATATTTTCTATCATCTATCTATCTATCTATCTATCTATCTATCTATCTATCTATCTATCTATCTATCTATCTATCTATCTATCTATCTATCTATCTATCTATCTATCTATCTATCTATCTATCTATCTATCTATCTATCTATCTATCTATCTATCTATCTATCTATCTATCTATCTATCTATCTATCTATCTATCTATCTATCT
>NW_015412475.1:10892-12090 GCF_001527695.2 Protobothrops mucrosquamatus | reverse complement strand
GTTTTATTATAGAAAGAGATTTCAATTTAAAACATTTCAATTTAAAACATACTGCCTATATAAACTCTACATAAATGACTTTGAACCTGAAAAAAATTAGAATTCCTTATGTGGCCTCTATGGCCACTTTCACTGCTGCCCACCATCCCCTAACATCCACTCTATTTTTTCCAATCTAAAAAAGGAATTATAGTTTTAAGTAATATTATAAAGAAAGTTGTTAGTTATTCTTAGAAAAGTACAGCAAAAATATTGTTTCAAATTTACTCAACTGCCCAAAAAAGGTAAGGTAAGTTGGAGGAGTTGTTTGATAAATTATTGTTTTGTGAGTGAACACTCTGTATAATTATCATTTTGTAAATATGTAAATTGCAGCCAGGACAGCCATCTTCATGAACTCATGACATGTTCTCAAATTTAAATTTGCTCCGCAACCAACATACTTTAAACATTACAAAAACATTTTAGAATAAAATCTCCCTCACTCCTAATACAGTATTATTGACCTCTGTTTGTAAAATAATTTCCCAAATTATTTATTTTGAGGTCTTATATCTCTGTTCCAGTGGCTCTGTTTATACCTGGAATGACAGAATAGCATTTACAGTAACAAAAAGACACCAAAAGGAAATCACAGTGAGAGATGCAAGGAATGTCTCCTATATTGGTTCTGGAAGTAAGAGGAGCACAAATTAAAATCTGTTTAGCATATAATATCCTGCATATTGAATATTTGTGACATGTATTTACTCAAAAATAAAAAATATTGTCCTATCATGGCTTCTGATTTTTTTCCCCTGCAAGGATTCTTTGTTCAGGAACCTTAAGAGGACATACTGTATAATATTTCTGTACTTACTTAATCCCTATTTGCTTATATAAAACCTAATTCTATGTTGCTGGGACAGAAACTTATAACACAAGGATGTTACTAGATTCCAATTCTCAAAAACTCTGGTCCCTAAAAATATTCAGTTCTAAGCACTGTTATTCTCAAGCAGCATTCAGGAATCATCAGGAATGATATGAGCTAATGGTATACAGATACCATTAGTTGCTTACCTCTTTGCTAAGCTTATGGCCGCCATCCTACAGTCACTTATTAGACAATAAGCTATACCATATAATGAGTAGACATGGAAGACTGAACTGGAAATTTAATAAGAATTGGATACATTTACCTGGATAGCTGCCAGAT
>NW_015412475.1:0-1854 GCF_001527695.2 Protobothrops mucrosquamatus | reverse complement strand
TAAAGTGAATAGCCCAGGCTCATACTGGATCGTGATTGATTGCCCCCAGCTGACTCTGGTCTTGGCATATGACAATCTTCCACAGATTCACAGCTTCCAAATATACCAAATGTAACTTCCAAAATTCCCACCTGAAAGCTATGTCATCTAGGAATTCTGGAAATAAAATGCCAAAGCTTCTTGACTGCCAGAACCGCCAGTATAGCTAGCTACTGGTGCCATCAATATATAGAATCCTGTATTATTCTGAATAAGCTGCCTAATTAGATTAACCTAAGGGTCCTAACCTAATCGGACTTTTGTAAAAAGGAGGAGGGAGTCAGGAGATGCAGAAACAGTAGTTTTATCTTAAACTGGCATCTATTGTTCTTCATATATGCAAGTGTATGAATAGCTTGATTTTAAGAAACAAGAATTGTGAATTAAAAATTAGTTTGATCAAGGAATGCAAGATAGTGCAGTAAGGGAAACAGGAATCAGAAAGCAAAAGTCTGAATATTTTCTATGAAGTTCATTTGACTCCAAATTTCCATTGGTTCCAAGTACATAGAACAAGGATCACTTTGCAATGAAAATGAACAACTGAAGGTCCCAATTCATCTTTGAAATTTTTTCGGAACATTCCTGCTCCAGGCTAAATCTAAACTCCCTGGAAATTGCTCCAAAGTTATAGAATTACTCTGTTGCTATATTCTGCTATCTTGCTTCTCCCTCTTAACTTTTGGTCCATCAAAAATATTCCTTTAAAAAAAAAAAAAGTAGGAACCAAAAGAGGACAGGGAACAGTTCTGTTTCAGTTTCAGAATGCGAAACATCAGCACGTACTGACGAGAGGCAGACGGAAGTGGGATGAGAAATGAGAAAAGGCGAAGGGGTTGGGACTATAAGAATTTAAAGCTGCAAGCAGAAGCAGGGAAGCAGTCTGTAATACGTGGCAGGCATTCCCAGAATACAGGGAACTAACCGGGGCTGGGCCGCTTGAAAAAGATTGTAAAAACTAAAGGTTGCCCGTTCCCCACCTCGCTAGCCTCGATTGCGCCTTACCTCCTCTGGCTACCCCTCGCCTTAATGGGGCAATAACAAAGATCACCCACCTTTTTCACTCTCCGGGCCGTAAAGAGCCCCATCCCGTCTTGAATTTTAGATGACTTCAGGGCGAACCTGTCCGGCACGTACATGCCCAGCATTCTGCCCTACCTGAAGAGAAGAAGGGAGTGTAACCACCTCCCTCTGTGGGCTAATCGAGAGGCATTGCAGTGGCAAAGGAAAGGGGGATAGAGGAGAACCCATGAAGGAGCTCTAGCTGCTAGAATACCCCCCCCCGGCTCCAGCTGCCCCCGCCTCCTGGAAAATAAGGGCGGCGCCGTTCTTCTGCCACAGTTCGGGTAAAGCTCCGCTCTGATTGGCCGAAAGTTGGTTGAGATCTAAGGCTGGGGGGGGGGAACTGAGATTCCATTAAGCAGCAAGGCAGAGGATTCCGGGTCACTAGTGAGAAACGGAGTAGGCGAATTAGGAACGTTTCTTTGTTTCTATCTAGGGCGACGGGCTCTACGGTGCTGGTTAAACATTGCATGACTCCAAGTATAAAGAAAGGATTAATACATTTCTAACTCTATACTTTTAATTCAACTATTGGTTGCCTTTCGCACTTAGGCTGTTATTTATTTATTTATTTATTTATTTATTATTTTAATTTCTATACCGCCCTTCTCCCGCAGGACTCAGGGCGGTGCACAGCATATTAAAAACAGATACAATAACAATATACAAAAATAAAACCCTTCTAAAACCAAATTAAAAACCAAATATTAGAGGCTGTGTTCCAATTAAAATTATACTTAAAATCGTCCCTAA
>NW_015412474.1:0-1854 GCF_001527695.2 Protobothrops mucrosquamatus | reverse complement strand
TTCTATTGGCTTTCAAAAGCCAATAGGAATTGTCCAGGCTGTCTCTGCCATGCTGAGCCCGCCAAAAGTCCCAGTCGGCAAATGTTGCTGCAAGTTGTCTGCAGCTAAGGCGAGCTTTCTGGAAGTTTCCAACCCTCCCTGCTGAGCAACTACTAAATGTAAGTAAAAGAGGGCCAGGGGTGGGAGGGCCGCCCAGGAGCGCCTGGGCCTGCCTGCCGCCGCACCGAATGGGCAGTGGCCAAGGTAAGGCTAGCGGGGCAGTGGCGGGCGCTGGGAGGGTAGCTGGCACGCGTGGGGCCCGGCCTTCCCCCCGTGTTTTCTGCTCCACCCCAAATTTGCCTCCCTTCCACTCTCCTTACGGCTTACACAGCCATCTATGGCCTTAATACAGCCCTCAGTCTGTCTCGCTTTCAACACCCCCTAAAATTCTTCATTCAGGCAGGCTTCCAGAATTCGGCTGGCAGGATGCAGGTAACCCCTCCCCCCTGTCCTGCCGCCTCCCACGGCGCCACTCCGCTCCGCATCCCGCACCTCCATGTCTCAAGCCTCCGTGGCACAGAACTGCTGGCATTCTCTCTCCCTCTCAAAGATCCTTAAAAGTTATGCTTGGGCGGAAGACTTTTTCTTTTACAGATGGGGCGGGTGGGCTCGACATTCGCGGGCAGGCAGGACCCCGCCCACCGAGCTGCCGCCTCCCGTCGCCCTCCACGCCAGCCGGCTCCGTCGCCAGACCTCCCAGCTGACGGGTGCAGGAGTTCGGCGCTGCGGCAGCATCCCCTTTGCCCTCCGCACTGGCCAAAGCGTTAGCTGGCGACCCCCAGACCTGCGCCCGTCAGCTGGGAGGTCCGGCGACGGAGCCCATCCACCCCATCTGTAAAAAAAAAGTCTTCCGCCCAAGCATAACTTTTAAGGATTTTAAGGATCTTTGAGAGGGAGAGAGAAATAGAGAGAGGGAGAGAAAAAGAGGAAAGAGAAAGAGAGAGAGGAAAGAGAGAAATGGGAGAGGAAAGAGAAAAAGAGGAAAGAGGGAAAGAGAGAGGAAAGAGGGAGAGAGAGAGAGGAAAGAGAAGAGAGAGGAAAGAGAAAGAGAAAGAGAGGAAAGATAATTTGGGGGTCGACCAGAAGGGAACTGGGTCTGATAAGGGCGAAAGTTGTTCCCCCTCGCCCCTCTCTCCGCCTCCCTTTGTGCAGCGGCGTCTCTGGCTTCTGCCTTCCCAGTCGCCGAGAAAGGGAAAAAAAAGAGCTGTGAGCGAGTTCCCCTTTCTGCCTCGTTGCTGAAAGCTTTTTTTTTTTAAATGACCGTTCGTTCAGAACTCCTCAGGGCTTGTTTGCACGAGCTTGTGGCAGATCAATAAATAAAGGTGTGGGGGAGCCAAACCGTCCAAGGCATTTGCACCCTGAAGGTGTGGACGCTGCTTTCATGACTTGCCACCACTGCCCCCTCTCTTCCCGCCCTGCTCGGGCAACGCGCTGCTGCTGCTGCTGCTGGCTGAGCTAAGCTGCGGCGCCGGAGCCTCCCCCGCACCGCCCGGCCCGCCTCCCTCGCTGTCGGAGGGCATCTGTGTGTGTCTCCAGACCTTACTGGACTACCATCCCCAGCAGCCCTAAAAAGCACTGTGGAAGAGTGGGGAATGCTGGGAGTTGCAGTTCATCACCATCTGGAAAAACATGACTCTCCAAAGATCAATCCTTCCTTCCTTCCTTCCTTCCTTCCATCCATCCATCCATCCATCCATCCATCTCCTTTCCTTCCCTTTCAATCTCTCCTTCCTTCCTTCCTTCCTTTCTTTCCCCCTCAATCTCCTTCCTTCTCCATCTCCTTCCTTTCCCCTTCAATCTTCCTTCCTTCCTTCC
>NW_015412473.1:0-1854 GCF_001527695.2 Protobothrops mucrosquamatus | reverse complement strand
TTTTCCAAAATGTGTTTCAGGGTGCACGGTATTGCACCTGCTCACATCGTGCATTGTGACCAGAATTTAATGCAACTCAATCGCAAAGAACAAAGTGTACAATACAAACCAAAATGTCAAAAGGCGAAATATATGGTCAATTGCCTTATAACAGAACATAAAGCTTACTTATCTAAAATTTCCTTACCACCATCATGACCGGATAATATCTGTTGGGTTTTTTTTTTTTTAGATTTTTCTAGATATATGTACTACCAGTAGTAAAGTCATAATCTCTTCCATGGATGCTTCCAAAGTGTGTGTGACCTATTAATTCTGAGCTCCAGGATATTAATTGGAGGCCACCAAATGTTTCCCTTCCATGTTCCCTTCCTCTCCCTTCCCTTCCCTCTTCCGTTCCCTTTTCCCTTCCCTTCCATCTTCATTTCCCTTCCCTTCTCTTCTGTTCCATCTCCCCTTTCCTTCCCTTCCATCTTTCCTTCCCTTCTCTTCCATATTCCCTTTTCTTCCCTTGTATGTTATCTTCCCTTCTCTTCCATCTTCTCTTCCTTTCCATATTTCCTTCCCTTCTCTTCCATCTTCCCTTCCTTTCCATGTTCCCTTCCCTTCCATGTTCCCTTCTCTTCCATCTTCCCTTCTCTTCCGTTCCATCTCCCCTTCCCTTCCATGTTCCCTTCCCTTCTCTTCCATCTTCCCTTCCTTTCCATGTTCCCTTCTCTTCCATCTTCCCTTCTCTTCCATCTTCCCTTTCCTTCTCTTCCATCTTTCCTTCTATCTTCTCTTCACTTCTCTTTGATGTTTCCTTCCTTTCTTTTCCATCTTCCCCTCCCTTCCCTTCCATCTTCCCCTTCCATCTTCCCTTCCTTTCTTCCATCTTCCCTTCCCTTCTCTTCCCTTCTCTTCCATCTTCCCTTCCTTTCCATCTTCCCTTCTCTTCTCTTCCATCTTTTCTCCCTTTCCATTTTCCCTTCCCTTCTCTTCCATGTTCCTATCCCTTACATCTTCCCTTCCATTCCATCTTCCCTTCTCTTCTCTTCCATCTTTTCTCCCTTTCCATTTTCCCTTCCCTTCCCTTCCATGTTCCTATCCCTTACATCTTCCCTTCCATTCCATCTTCTCTTCCTTTTCAACTTCTCTTCTCTTCCATCTGCCCTTCCCTTTTCCTTTCCCTTCCATCGTCCCTTGCCTTCTCTTCCATCTTCCCTTCTCTTCCCTTCCATCTTCCCTTCCATCTTCCTTTCCCTTCCATCTTCCCTTCCCTCTTTTGAAAGGGTGTCAGTATTGCAACTGTCTTCAGCTTATCCATGTACTTGATTTACTGACTTACATATTTATGTACTTATTTGGTAGGCAGCCTTGACCATGATTTTATTTTTATTTTTTTTACTTACAGTACTGTAAATCCTCCAGGGAGGGCTGGTACAAATATTCAATGTGGAGAAATTCCCAGACATAAGAAGACAGACAAATCACCCCACAAAAAAGCTGACAGGCTTTGAACTACCATGTCAGCAATGAACATCCTGAATAGCATTCGTACCTCACATGGCGTCTGCCGGGACTCTCTGTATAAATGGGGCATAGCATCCTCCCCTCGGTGTGACTATGGGGCCCCACATCAAACTGTAGATCACATTGTGACTGGTTTAAGCTGAGGGCATATACTGGTCCAGTATCTGATTTTTTTTACTTGTAAATGGTGCTGCGGTTTAATGGTTAGAGCATGGGACCCCAACCTGTGGGCTGCAGCCCGGTACCAGTCCATGTCTCTGCTGCTCATGAGGTATGCAAGCCAAGCAGAGAGAGAGAGAGAGAGAGAGAGAGAGAGAGAGAGAGAGAGAGAGAGAGAGAGAG
>NW_015412472.1:0-1854 GCF_001527695.2 Protobothrops mucrosquamatus | reverse complement strand
TCCCGGCCTGAAGCCCGACTGGTATGGGTCTAGATAATCTGTTTCATCCAGGTGACGAGGGAACTGCCGCGCAACCACACTCTCAACAACCTTCGCCGCAAAGCGAAGGTTGGAGACCGGGCGGTAGTTAGCCAACTCATCTGGGTCCAGGGAAGGCTTCTTGAGGAGGGGCCTCACCACGGCCTCCTTTAAGGCCGCCTCGTCCCACATGGGGAAATAATTTGATGAGATCTAAAAGGTCACTGTTCTATATCCTTAATTGGATGCTGCTTTGGTCACTAGGAGTGGACTAAGGAAAGTTAAACACAGGATTCATGTGGCTAGGACATGCCATCTTCAATCTAGGTTTACACCATTCCACTCCACTGAATGTTGAGAAAACATCCTTTTGTTTCCTTCCTGGTTTCACATACCTCCACCTGTTCCCCTGGTATCCCATCAGAAACCTGAACTCCACTTGCAACCACAAGGCAGCTCAGCATTTTGGAATGTATACTAAGTAAGGTGGTCAACTGAATACTCAGGAAATGAACCTGGTTAGAAATCAGCTCTTTTAAATGGGCAGTTGCAAAGCTGACAAAAGTCAGGGTGGGGGTGAAATTGAATACTATATATTTTAATTAGAAACATATATTGGACAAGGCAGGATCACAAGTAATTTTGGGGCAGCATCTGAATTTACTATCAGAATAACCTGATCATAGCTAACAAATTAAATTAAAAATGGGAAAAGCTCTGGGCCAGGGGTGTCAAACTGCCAGCCCACAGGCTGGTTGCATCATGCAGAGGCCGTGCCCATTCCAGTGCCATCACTGCAAAAAAAGTCACAATACGTCGTGACTCGTCATGTGATGTGTCAAGTTTGACACCCGTGCTCAAGACCAACCTTCCTCTTCCTTGGATCTTCCAGATGAATTAGAATGGATTATGAAAAAAGTCTAATATATTTGGAAATATCAGAACTAAGATGTCAGCATATTATATTCCTCTAGAGGCAGTTTGTGTAAGAGATTTACGGGCAAAGAACTAATGGCCCAATGAACAATTAATGTTCCCCTAAAAATAAGTTACTTTTACTCAATGGGAGAAATTATGGTGACTGTGTATGTTTGTGAGTACATGCACAGCAGTCCATACATGCCTAGGAAACACCTAGACTATTTTCAGTTTATAGCATTTGTGAATTTACAGCTGATCCAGCACCTGCAGAAATGCAGACGTTGTACGGTATTCTAATGTTGATTGAGATAATAATGTATTTCCATAGCCATTATGAGTACTGTTTAAAGGAAACATATGTTTGCTGGCTTACTTTCCAATACTTCCTAAATAATAGTTTATGTTGGGTGACTGATTACAAAATGTGGCTTATTCATCACTGAGATGGCATCTGAAATCACATCATTGCATTTTCAAGGAAATAAATTAGCTCTATATTGGTGTCTTGACAGCTGCTCTGATTTATCTCTTTGGAAACTTGGCCAAATATATATGGGCTCAATCTCTAGCTCCTCCAAAAGTTAAAATATTATCTTATTTTACTGTAATCACTCTGAGCTGTTATTGCAAAAAATGTGTATCAACAAGGAAACAAATACAGCGTGAGAAACTATCGATTCTCCTTAGACTTGCATTAATATATTCAGTAAGCCAATTGCACACTGGAGCATTTATATTGTAATTTTCACCACTTCAAATACAGCCTAGCTAGCAAGAGTTTGATAGTCATTTTAATCATCATATTGCTTTCCACCTTTTCTCACTGTTGCTGCAGTATGAGAGACAATTTACAAAACATACACTCATAGTTCTCTGTGTGATTTTGATTTGTTCAACATGTATACTATAATAAAT
>NW_015412471.1:0-1854 GCF_001527695.2 Protobothrops mucrosquamatus | reverse complement strand
CTCTCCTCTATCCACCGTCGCCGTGCACGCAGTCAGTCCGGATACAACTCAGGCTGTCTTCTCTGCGCGACGGTTACAGGCCGTCCTCAACTTACGATCCCAGCTCAGCCCAAAATGTACGTTGCTAAATGAGACATTTGCTCAGTGAGTTTTTTGCCCCATTTAACGACTTTTCCCCACCACGTTTGTTAAACGAATCACTGCCCTCGTTCAATTAGTCACGCCGTCGTTAAGCCAATCTGGCTTCCCCTTGCTCGTTGGAAGGACGCCAAAGGGGATCACGTGACTCCAGGAGGTTGCGACCGTCCTATAGGTAGCCCTCGACTTTCTCGGTTTACGACCACATTTTCTGGGACTCAGTTTTCGGTCGCTAAGCAAGGCAATTAAGGGTGTCGCGCCCGGTTTGATGACCTCTTTTGCTGGGGCTGTTAAGCGACTCAGAGCCGTCGTTAAGGGAATCATGCAGGTGTTAAGCAAATCCAGATTCCCCCCCCTTATCAGAAATCACAAATGCCTGTCACCTGAGGCTGAGACGCTGCGACCGTCGTAAATATGAGTCGATGGCCAGTCGTAAGTCACTTTTTCCAGTGCTGTTGTAACTTCGGACAGTCACTAAATGAATAGTTATAAGCTGAGGACTTCCTACACTTATTTAAAAAATATAAAATATTTAGAGTTTTGTAATCACAATTACGAACGAAGCCTTTTATTCATATGCTAGTTGTGGACTTCAACTCCCAGAATTCCTCAGCCAGGTACGCTGGCTGAGGAATTCTGGGAGTTGAAGTCCACAAGTCATCAAAGGGTCATAATTCCCTCACGCTGGCTGAGGAATTCTGGGAGTTGAAGGCCACAAGTCATCAAAGGGTCCTAGTTCCCTCACGCCGGCTGAGGAATTCTGGGAGTTGAAGTCCACAAGTCATCAAAGGGTCCTAGTTCCCTCACGCCGGCTGAGGAATTCTGGGAGTTGAAGTCCACAAGTCATCAAAGGGTCCTAGTTCCCTCACGCTGGCTGAGGAATTCTGGGAGTTGAAGTCCACAAGTCATCAAAGGGCCAAGTTTGAAGACCCCCTGCAGTAGCCAAACTCTCAGATCTTGATCATGAGACCTTGGGCTGTTGTGACGGTCATAAGTCTGAGGCTCACATAAGTCAAATTTTCAGGGCTGTTGTCATTTTGGACAGACACTAAACGAACGGTCGTAAATCGAAGACACCCCCATATACAGGCCACCCTCGACTTTACAACAGTTCGTTTAGTGACCGGTCAAAGTTACAACAGCACTGGAAAAAAGTGACTTGCGACCGTTTTTCACACTTAGCGACTCGCGATCAGGTGATCAAAATTCGGACGCCTGGCAACTGACTCGCATTTATGACGGCTGCAGTGTCCGGGGGGGGTGGGATCACGCGATCTCCTTTTGCGACCTTCTGACAAGCAAAATCAATGGGGGAAGCCGTGTCTCTAATTATCCTCTGCAGGGATTACGCTTAACAATCGGGGCGAGAATAGTCGTAAAACGGGGCAAAACTCACTTCACTTAACAACAGAAGCTTCGGGCTCCCTTGTGGTCGTAAGTTGAGGACTCCCTGTAATTCTGGTTTTTTTTCCAGAGGCCAAGAAAACGGTCCGGCATTGTCCTTTATATATCGTTTTGGAACGGAAAAGAGGGACGTGGGGTTTTAAGCTTCAGGCAAGCTCTGATTCCGATTGAATTTCAGGAAAAGAGAAAAAAAGCCATATTTTTTTTGCATCTACCCCCCCACCCCACCCCTCCACCCCCCTCCCCATCGCACAGCGAAGCCAATTATCCAGAGTGCTGATGGGTTTCGGTTCCAGCTGAAGTGCACTGAAC
>NW_015412470.1:0-1854 GCF_001527695.2 Protobothrops mucrosquamatus | reverse complement strand
TGAAGTATTAATGTTTAAGACCATTTCATTCCATTCATGTCAAGTGCACCAATTGCTACATATATCTCACTACTTTGGTTTAACCATGTTATGAATCAGGTATTGAGCAGTTGAATCAAAATACTTTGTCTTAACAGAATGTGAACTATTTTAATACATAGAAATTCACAGTCATACTAAGATGGCCTTAGTATGCCTGAAATTTCCTTTATTAAGGAAATGTCTTAATGTCTTGAAATACAATGATCTTTGCTTCACTGAAAGTGCAATTGTTATTGTTGTCCAATATGGGAGACTATAGCAACATAAAACAAAACTAAATGCCTCAATTTGTACATAACTGCTAGTAGAGATCTTTACCTTGAGTTATGTACATGCAAAGGTAGTTTGGACAGTACTCGCTGAATGCCTCTGAATGTTGCATCTAAATCTAGCTCCATCTTTCCCTTCAATGTGATGTCAAATCTAACTTTTCTGTCTAAAGAGAGGTGTGCATAGGTCAGCATATGTGTAGATTAGTGGTTAAGATATCTTACTTGGACACAAAAAAATCCATATTCAATTCACCACCCAGTAACTTTCTCTCTCAGCCCAACAGTGTTGTTGATGTTCTGAAGCCAAAATTAAAAGGTATTAGTCTATACTGCTATAATTTTTAGCAGAAAGATAGAATATTATGATATTAAATAAATAAATACATATGAAGATCATTGCAGCACATCTAGATAACAATCATTTGTGTAAAAAAATTAGAATTATTTTGCCTTACATAGTTCTTCTTTGAAAGAAAGGAAAATGTGTAATTCTTGAAAGATGGGCTTGATTTAAAAATTATACTGTAGGAAAACATTATTTAGCTAGAAGTAGTCTTTTTTATTAATTCTTTTTTGCAATTTTGGGAGGAAAGCAATTAATGAAAATGTGCATATACCCCTTTGTATAAAAAGCACTTGACCAATATGTTTCTAACGGCTTAATAATTTGTTCCAAGATAAATTAGAGGTAAGCTGAAATGCAATCCTTTTTGCAATAAAATCTATTCATTATAAATGTATGCACTACACATTTTACTGAAGACATATGTTGAGGCTTCTTTTAATCTTTCCAAATTCAGTATTTCTCATATAATCTTTAAACTATTTAAGCTTTTTATAAATACAAAAGCTAATGAGTGCAACCCTCTTCTTTAAAATGAGCCATTAATAAAATGTCCATAGACACTAGAAAGCAAATGGAAGGAACTACTGATAAAGACAAAACCATGCATGTCAACAAAAGCATTAAAAACCAAATATATTTAATTAAAAGAGTGAAGTCAATTAAAATGAAAATAGTGCAGCCTGTGCAAATGTTGGAGTAATCATTAGGCCTTGCTGAATAATGGAAGAGTATAGAATTTTTTTAAAAGAGAAACAGCAGGGGTGATACATTACACAAAGCAACAATCTACACCAATATGACAATTGAATTACTTCAGCCCCATTAGGCAGGTGCAGAAGAATAATTATCATGAATTTCTCCAGTGGAAAAGGAAAAGAACAAACTTTTTGTTTGAGACAGACTGCAGGGTGTTTTTCCCTCCTCCTTCAAACGATGAGAAAATAAAATTGTGCTGAAGGAATAACAATAGTGGGAAGATTTTTTAAAAATTATTTTGGTTAATATAGTAAATTAAAATAATCCATTAGTGCATTCACAATTTGGAATTGTAAGTAAACCATCATCGGTATCTATAAGAAACCATGATGATATCTAAATATCAATAGTTGGATCTTGACATCATTGCGCAAATGGCAATGTCAAAAGGATAAGAAAGATGTGGTCCTCCAGATGTTGTTGAATTATAATTTCAAA
>NW_015412469.1:0-1854 GCF_001527695.2 Protobothrops mucrosquamatus | reverse complement strand
GGCGCTCCTGGCGTGGGAGTTCTGCCATCTGTCCTGGAAAAGAACCTCCGCTTTTTACTTCGCAGGGATGCAAAGGCGCTGGCTCGCTCGGAGCTGGGGGAGAAAGTCACTTTGCACGCGCTCAGAGGACCCTTCGCCTCGTCACCATTTGTGCCGGCGAGATAATCGCTGCCCCCGTGTCTGCCGGTGGGAAGGGCCCAGTGGTGCCCAGGTGTGGCGTTGCCAGCTCCGTTGAAAGAGAAGGGATTTTTGCCTTGTTTACCACCACCACCACCCCTCGGCCAATTTCATCCCAGGTCTGTTCCTAAAGTCTTTTCCTTGCCTTTTCTCCCCCTTTTAGGCCAAGAGTGATCAGGTTTAATGAGACATCCCTGGGAATGAAAGGCCTTGCCAGAAGGAGCAGCGTCTCACACAACTCAGAAAAGCCCTTAGTGGAATGAAGTGGGGGCAGAGACGATTCAGTCGCCCCCCCCCCCTCAAAGCCACCAATAATTCTTTCATCCCCCTTCCTCATAAACTTTCTGAGCCTTTTCTTGACGTGTCTTACAAGGCACATAAATTTCTCCCAGGGCTAAGCCCACCTTGTTTACTTGTTTTCTTTAGACCCGCCTGTGCCTTTAAGGCCCCTGTGTTCGAAACAGGCAACCCAAAGAAGGGATAACAGCTCCTCTTCTGCACAAGAGGAGGCTAAAATAAACGTCATTTTTGATGGATTTCTCTGTTCTTGGCTGTTTTCTGGGGCTGCGAGAGAGAGACTACCTCATCTTCTGCGTGGAGATGATCCCAGTCAGGAGGTAAAGGCGGCGGGGGGGGTCTTTTCAAGCATGTAGGTCAGGGGTAGGCAACCTTGGCTCTTTTATGACTGGTGGAGTTCAACTCCCAGAATTCCTGAGCCAGCCATGTTGAGGGGAAAGGGAGAGATTTCCAAGCTGAGCCATGCTGGCTCAGGAATTCTGGGAGTTGAAGTCCATGAGTCATGAAGGGGCCATAGTTCCCCCACGCTGGCTGAGGAATTCTGGGCGTTGAAGTCCCTGAGTCATGAGGGGGCCATAGTTCCCCCATGCTGGCTCAGGAATTCTGGGAGTTGAAGTCCACGACTCATAAAAGAGCCAAGGTTGCCTACCCCTGACGTAGGCGCAGAGGGGAGAAGTCAGTTGCACCATTCCCTCAAGTTGGTCGTCCATGGAGAACTGGCCAGGAGAAATTATAGAGTACAGAAAGTCCTCGGCTTAATGACCATAATTGACCTGGAATGCGGTCGTAAAGTAGATCACCCCTGTCATTTTATGACCTTTTTTTTTTTTGCAATGGCCGTTAAGCGAATGCTGCAGTTGTTAAGTGAACCCCGTGGTCAATAAACGGACCCATTTTAGCCAACGAGGGGTGTTTTTTTTGTTTTGTTTGTTTGTTTTTTGCCACGAATGAAAAAAGTAAATGTTTCTTTCGAACAAGAAATTCAGAAAAATAATCTGTGCAGGATGTTACAAGCTGCCCTAAATGCAAGCCCTCAAAACACAACCGCACGATTCTGGGGGAGGGCGACCGTCAAAAGAGTTTTGAAACCAGGTCACAAGTAGCTCGGGGTGGTCCAGTACAACCACGAATGGTTACTAAGCGACAAGTCGTAAGTCGAGGACTCCCTGTGTTCTCATCTGCTCAAAGATGGAAAGACTTTCTCAACCTCAGCAGCATTAAGACGTGTGAACCGACTCCCGGCACACTGAGAAACAATCTGGTGCTTCGTGCTAAGCTGTGCTTTCTTTTTTCTCCATGGCATCTTGAGCCAGCTGGAGATGCCTCCTTCGTAGAGAAACGGATGCAGAACCTTCCTGGGGGGGGGGGGGGGGGGGGGAC
>NW_015412468.1:0-1854 GCF_001527695.2 Protobothrops mucrosquamatus | reverse complement strand
AATGGACCTAGGTATTTGCAAGACCGCCTCCTACCATATACCTCCCTTCGACCAGTCTGCTCCCACAGAGAGGGCCTCCTTAGGGGGCCGTCGGCCAGACAATGCTGGCTGGCGACCCCCAGGGGGAGAGCCTTCTCTGTGGCAGCTCCTGCCCTCTGGAATGACCTACCCCCCGACCTACGTACAGTTGCGGACCTGCGCCTTTTCCGCCGAGCCCTGAAGGCCCATCTATTCCGTGCGGCCGGCCTGGCGTAGTTTGATTATGTTTTAGTGGGGTTTTGTATGGGGTATTTTTAGAGCAGGCCTGTTATTTAATTTGATTTTAGAACAGAAATTTGTGTATATTTATCGTAGTTTTTATTATTGCCTGTTCACCACCCTGAGTCCCGTAAGGGAGATAGGGCGGTATATAAATTCAATAAATAAAATAAATAAATAAATATGCAATAGGCTTGAGGAATAAACAAACACTAATGTCAGATTTTGAAGAGGGTCATTATAAATAATAGCTACATTCACCAGTGGTGAGTCTACACTGAAGTAACCAAGATTGTGGCAAATGTAGAACAATTTATAAAACTCATTTTGAAAAATACTTTATTTTCAGTTGTTGAACTGTATGATCTAAATTCATAGACTCTAATTTTTCTTATTAATGGGCCAAAAGTATGAAATGATAGTTTTAGTTATGGACTATCATCTAGAATTTTGGGGGAATTATCTGTAAATCAGCTGGGCTGTTCTGCTTCAGATTGCAAAATCATCCCTCTTTCAAACCAATCTTAATCTAATCACAGTGCTATCATCTCTCATATCTTCAATTAACAGGCTTTCCGCATTTCTGGATACTCTATGGCAGGAGAAATATGAGAAAAAACATGCTTATCCTGGAATGAGATATCATCAACCTTTTTTAGAAGTATCAGTATAAAAGTCTCTCAGACTGTTATATTCTTATCATGATGGAAGAAATAAGAATTGAGCAAGTAAAATGAAAATCTTCAACAAAGCACAAGGTATACTTTCTGATGCTCACCCCATAAGTTTAGAGGATCCAACAATGCTTAAGCTGCATTTGGACATTCTAACCTGCCACAATCACACAATTCATATCATCATCACCATGATGCATAGCTAATTAGATCAGCAGACTCAGCATTTATGGGAATGTCTCTTCTAGAAGAATCATCTGATACATGGTAGATTGATGTCTATTGAGTGACTCCTAGATTATGGGATGCCATCTGCAAGAAGATGAATCTGACTTCCACTTTCCAAGTATTTACAAAAAATAACAACATCTAATTCATTAAACTTTTAACTGTTAATTGATTTAGATGATATTATTTTAGAGCATTCTGGTAATAATTGTAATATAGTATGCAGTATTTTGCATTCAAGTAGTTTGTATGGAGTAATCAACAGCTTATACTAACAGAAATGTAGGTTGTATATTTGATAATAAAATAGATGGAATATCATGGGACTTCCGGTGAGCAGGCGACCTCGTCGGACGTAGCTGTAGCTGCCTCCCGCCTGTTTCGCGTAAAAGCCGTTTTGACAGCGAGCATTAGCTGTCAAACGGCTTGATACCCTTCCCCCGGGCATAAGGGGATCGGTGAGCTGCCCGGGGTAGGAGTTGAGTTCCCGAGTCATCCGATGTGGACGATGTAGGTTAGAACTCCTCCGGAGCCCCGAGGATTCTCCGCGATCCAGGACGCCTTCGCCTCGGCGAAGCTAGAAGCCGCCGCCACCGCTGCAACTTAAATTTAACTGTGAGTGACTATACGCAGACAAACCGACCCTGGAAGTTTGTTTCCTACTTTGGACTCTACTCTAACTTGAGTTATTTTG
>NW_015412467.1:0-1854 GCF_001527695.2 Protobothrops mucrosquamatus | reverse complement strand
GCTGGCGACCCCCAGGGGGAGGGCCTTCTCTGTGGGTGCCCCTGCCCTCTGGAACGAACTACCCCCCGAGATCCGGATGATTCCGGATCTCCTTACTTTCCGCCGCGCCCTCAAGACATGGCTTTTCCAACAAGCGGGCCTGGCCTAGGGAGGATTTTAAATTGGGTTTCTTAGAAAATTTTAATACCACAACTCTAAAATATTTGGTTTTAATTTGGTTTTATTCGGTGGGGATTGTGGGTTTGTTTTTGTTTTAAAAAATGTTGTGAGACTGAAAATAAGAATCAGGGCAGGCAAACAGGCAGGCACAAATTGTACAGTATTTTATTCTGTTCTAGGCTCCATTCCAGCGTAGGCCCTAGCATAAAACTTCAGCCAGAGATGTCACTTATTTACCCCTTGGGGCTTGACATAGATGAAAGCGGTAGTTCCAGAGATAGGTAGGAAGGTGAGAAAAAGGTGGCAAGGTTGCTACTTGCTTCATCTTATTGAAGGTCACAGTATGAAACATCTTGCACAATTTGGATATTGTACAGTGTACAGTGGTCACAACTGGAACCAGAATTTCTGTGGCTAGACAAAGGTGGTTATTAAGTGACTCATGCCCAATTTTACAACCTTTTTTTTTTTTTGACATGGATGCTAAGCAAATCACTCCAGTTATGTAAATCATGTGGTTATTAAGCAAATCTGGCTTTCTCCATTGACTTTGCTTGTCAGAAGCCAACTGGAAAGGTGGCAAATAGCAATCACACATCCCAGGATGCTTCAATTTGCCATAAATGCATGTCAGTTGCCAAAAGCTTACATTTTGATCACATGTGGAGATGCTGTGGAGTGTGAGGTTTATTTGAAAGTCACTTTTTTCAATGCTGTTCTAACTTTCCAGCCAACCAAAACATTCTGAGTTCAAATGATGCATGGCAATTTTCTTCAGCTGCTAGTTGTTTTCCTTCTGACCTCTCAGTTTTTCTCCTTCTGTGGAGAAACTCTCTTCTTCCAACTAGTGTATGGTTTTGTTAGCAGTTTGGAAATTTGAGACAGACCGTAAGACGCTGCAACCGTCATAAATATGAGTCAATTGCCAAGCGTCTGAATTTTCATCACATGACCATAGGGATACTGCAATGGTCTTAAGTGTGAAAAACGATCATAAGTCACTTTTTTCAGTGCTGTTGTAACTTCAAATGGTCACCAAATGAACTGTTATAAGTCGAGGACTTACCTGTAACTGAATATTGAAAGTCTGACAGAGTTTGTCTTTCCCTCCCTCTTATACCAAAAAGATCAGAGCAAGGAAAGCTTGCCTTTCTTCCTCATGATTTCCTGTTTTCCCAAGCTAAACTCATGTTTTGATAACAGTTGCTACCTATTTCTTTCTTTCTTTTTTTTTAATTTTAATTTTTCCTTTTTTCCACTGTACAACAAAAATAAAACTAAAAAAATATATTTTTTCCCTTAACAAAACTGTGTTATACATCTCCTATATATTATTTACAATTTATTTACATCAGTAATCATGTCTTTTTCTTTCTTTGTTCTAGCCAATCATAACATTTGTTCCATATTTCATAAAATTCTGTTGCTTCCTTGTCTTTTAATTCTAGCGTAAGTTTATTCATTTCCGCGCATTCAAGAATTTTGTATATAATCATATCGTTTGTAGGTATGTTTTCACCCTTCCAACACTGAGCATATACTATACGGGCTGCTGTCAATATATGTATAATGATGTGTTGGAGTTGCTTTTTGATCTTTAAATTTATTATACCCAGAAGAAATAGTTCAGGTTTGAATTCAATTTGCACCTTGGTTATCTCCTGTATCCAGTGCCCTATCCGTTCCCAATAGCTC
>NW_015412466.1:0-1854 GCF_001527695.2 Protobothrops mucrosquamatus | reverse complement strand
TTATGACCATTTTGGCAATAATTTTAAGTGAATCACTGCAGTTGTTAAGTGAATCACACAGTTGCTAAGCAGATCTGGCTTCCCCCATTGACTTTGCTTGTTGGAAACTGGTAGGAAGGTTGCAATTGGTGATCACATGAACCCAGGATGCTGCAAGCAATATAAATTGTAAACCAGTAAGCTGGGCTGCCAATACAGGCAGTCCTCGACTTACAACAATTCATTTAGTGACCGTTCAAAGTTACAACAGCACTGAAAAAAGTGACTTATGACTGTTTTTCACACTTACGACCATTGCAGCATCCCCCCAGGCTCATGTGATCAGAGTTCAGACACTTGGCAACTGGTTTATATTTATGATAGTTGCAGTGTCCCGGAGTCACGTGATCACCTTTTGTGATCTTCCGACGAGCAAAGTCAGTGGGGAAGCCAGATTCACTTAACAACCGTGTTGCTAACTTAATGACTGCCACGATTCACTTAACAGCTGTGGCTAGAAAGGTCATAAAATGGGGCAAAACTCACTTAACAAATGTCTCACTTAACAGCATGTTAGGCTCAATTGTCGTAAGTTGAGGACTACCTGTACATGTTTAAAAAAAATACATGCCAGTTGCCAAGTGCCCAAATTTTGATCATGTGATCAGGGGAAACTGCGATGGTCATAAGTATGAGGACTGGTCATAAATCACTTTTTTCAGTGCTTTTGTAACTTCAAACGATTGCTAAACAAATGGTTGTAAGTTGAGGACTATCCGTATGTGGGGTGTTTTTAACTGCATCTTTGTGAATGCAATCCAAATTACACTTCCCGCATCTGCTTCCTGTAGTAATACTGTTGCCCTTCTGCATCCTGTGGTCGTAATTAACATATTTTACTAGATTATATGAATAGAGACTTATTTAGGAAGGGGAAATAGATTTATTATATTTGCTTTTATACACTGAAGGGCATCTATTCCCAAACAGAGGTCAGTACCTAGGCTGGCTGGGATCCAAGTGTATCCAACAAGTAAGTCCGCATTTACTCCAGGCGGCATCACTGAGGTAAATAAAACCAGGTTCAATTTGAGTTATAATCCCAGACCACTCATGGGCATGTATCCTTACTGCCCCCCCCAAAAAAACCCAATTATATAGCTGATTATGTGCCCAAAGTGGATAAGCGAAGGCCTCCATGTTCCTAATGAGATTGGCAAAGGAAGCAGCCAGAGGCCTGAATCAACACATTCATCCCCAGGTTTTGTAAGCCAATTGTGCAAAGTTTGCAACCTTGGACCTCCATACTATTACTGACATTGCTAATTTGATTTATAATCTGTGGCTCTGGGAAGCCAGTAGAAACCTTTTCTGCAAGAACCCAGTGCAATTTTGGACAAAATCAGCCTTGTTTGGGACCTTAAGTCAGAAATTTGACATTTGGTCATCAAAAATATTCTGCTGAACCTCAATGCAGGGTGAGGATTGAATAGGTATCTTGTTGATTTTATTCTTTGTTAATCTTGTATTTTTGGAATGGAGTGTTGGAACAGGGTAAAGCCTATTTTTTACATTTGCAGTATCTTCTAATACACTGAGTATTTGTATCAAAGTCCCCCAAATGTATCTCTGTATTCCTATAATTGCCTCCAGTTCTTTGTGCTATGTTTCCTTCCTTCCTTCCTTCCTTCCCTCCCCTCCCCTTCCCCCCTTGTCTCCTCCCTCCCTTCCTTCCTTCCTTCCTTCCCTCCCTCCCTCCCTCCCTCCCTCCCTCCCTCCCTCCCTCCCTCCTTCCTTCCTTCCTTCCTTCCTTCCTTCCTTCCTTCTCCCTGATGCAGCTTTTTAAATGGAGATGTCCATGGAAGTACTTTTTTA
>NW_015412465.1:0-1854 GCF_001527695.2 Protobothrops mucrosquamatus | reverse complement strand
GGTCCCTTGCAGCTCTGTTACTCTGTTATTCTGACAATGACTTGATGGCACATAATTAATTAGTCAATTGCACGACAGTGCCAAAGGTGGAGAGTAGGGCTCATGAAATGAGATGGGTGAGATTAGATTGACTAAATGAAACAGACAATTCTTTCTTATAGCATCCATCTTCCTCTACAGTGCTGTTTCTATTCTTTTTCATCTTTCAAATTTCTGTTGCTTTAATTACAGACGTTTGGGGGTGGCAGGATGCTCTTCGCTTCATCCAGAAAATAAGTGTTGGCAGCACTAACTAATTTGTCTCTTGTTCATTTCTGGAAGTAATAATCATAGAGGGTTTTTGGTTTTGTTTCTTTTAATAAAAGGGAAATGGGGAGAAAGGGAAGAAATTGAGGAAGAACATTCACAGATGGTTGATTATATTTGATTCAGTACAGCTAAACTGGAGGGAACAGGATTAAGATGCAGTAAGGAATGGCGAGGAGCATCACGGCATGAACCAATGTTCACAAGTCCCAAAGCGACACCATTGTCAGGCCTAGCAGATAGGTAAAAACTGCCTCCTGGGTTCATTTGGGATTAAACAGGATCACCTTAATTTTGGCCCCTGTTTTGTCCATGGGCTTACTTTCCTTGTGAGCTGCAAATATGCAGGTCATCTGAATCTGGGTGGAAAAGATTAATTTCAGATTAGCTCTCTCTCCTTGGGTCTCTCAGCAAAAGCCAACACAGTGCTGGGCTGCATTAACAGAGGGATAGAATCAAGATCACGTGAAGTATTAATACCACTTTACAATGCCTTAGTAAGGTCACACTTGGAATACTGCATCCAGTTTTGGTCACCACGATGTAAAAAAGATGCTGAGACTCTATAAAGAGTACAGAGAAGAGCAACAAAGATGATTAGGGGACTGGAGGCTAAAACATATAAGGAACGATTGCTGGAATTGGGTATGTCTAGTTTAAGGAAGAGAAGGACGAGGGGGGACATGATAGCAGTCTTCCAGTATCTCAGGGGCTGCCCCAAAGAAGAGGGAGTCAAGCTATTCTCCAAGGCGCCTGAAGGCAGGACGAGAAGCAACAGATGGAAACTGATCAAGGAGAGAAGCAACCTAGAACTAAGGAGAAACTTCCTGACAGTTAGAACAATTAACCAGTGGAACAACCTGCCTCCAGAAGCGGTGAATGCACCAACCCTGGAAGTTTTTAAGAAGAGATTGGACAGCCATTTGTCCGAAATGGTATAGGGTTTCCTGCCTGAGCAGGAGGTTGGACTAGATGACCTCCGAGGTCCCTTCCAACTTTATCATCATCATCATCATCATCATCATCATCATCATCAATCATCATCATCATCATCATCATCATCATCATCATTATTATTATTATTATTATTATTATTATTATTATTATTATTATTATTATTACCACCAGCAGCAGTTGCCCAGTGAGACTGTTCCAGCCGTAGCAACTCTGCTGCATACGGCTCTTTCATACTTTTAGGAGTAACAAGAGTTAACAGAGGTCTTCATTTCTTTCTACCTAATGTGCAGTAGGTCAAACTTTAACTGGACCACCACGTCTTAAGCAATGAATATGAGTTCAGAACACAAAAATTGTAGAGGAAAAAAAAAACCTAACAAATTGTTTAGGCCGTGAAGTTCAGCTTAAATGTTTGTGGCAGGAAGCCAATTTAAAACAGCCTCGTTGGCCAATCTGTTTAGGTATTGTTTCCTGGAAAGAATTGCAAAAGAACAGAAAAAACTGAGGGAGAGGGAGAGGGAGAAGGAAAGAAAGAAAGAAAGAGAGAGAGAGAGAGAGAGAGAGAGAGAGAGAGAGAGAGAGAGAGAGAGA
>NW_015412464.1:0-1854 GCF_001527695.2 Protobothrops mucrosquamatus | reverse complement strand
TCTTTAGAAGGCCAGATCCTGAAGTTGAAACTCAAGTACTTTGGCCACCTAATGAGAAGGAAGGACTCCCTGGAGAAGAGCCTAATGCTGGGAAAGATTGAGGGCAATAGAAGAAGGGGACGACAGAGAATGAGGTGGCTGGATGGAGTCACTGAAGCAGTAGGCGTGAGCTTAAATGGACTCCAGAAGATGGTAGAGGGCAGGAAGGCCTGGAGGAACATTGTCCATGGGGTCGCGATGGGTCGGACACGACTTCACAACTAACAACAACAACAAAAACATTCATGGGGGGTCCCCCTGATATATACAGTCAAAAGAGTGTCTGAGTGAACAAAGAGCAATAACATTTGATGCTTGTGTCCTTTATTTCATAAACAGTGATATTAAAACAGAACTGCCTGTTTCTTACTCCGCTGACCAAATTAATGGGAATGGTTTCACGAAAACGTGAAGAGGGAAAACGTCTGAAGGACAACATAGTGGAATTTTTAGAACGGTGTGCCGTTCAGTCTTTGTTCTTGGTGAATTGTCCTCTTCATAGCTCTGAAAAGAAAAGATAGATTTTGTTAAGCTAAGATTCCTTAATATGCTGTTTTCCTAATTTGCCTTAGGGATCAGCTAGAACTAATCAGCAAATTTACAACCTTTATTTTTGTGTGTGTGTGTGTGTGTGCAGAGATAGTTGCTTATCTTTCCTATTTGGGCTTTGCCTTGTTTACTTGGTTTTCATTCAGTTGCGTTAATCAGAACTCTCAGAATCTGATCGTAGATTTCCAAATCAATTTCATCTTAAATAAAATCTAGGGTTGTTATATTCATCCAAAATCTGGTGCTGTTGTTGAATGTAAGCATCAGTGATACTTTTCTCTCCCCCCCCCCTTGCGCATCCAGGATGTGTATGAATCTTCATTCAGATCAGAACCCAACCTGGTCTCTTAAGATGGTTCTGCATAATTCTTTCTAACTCTACCGAGGTGTTGTGTAGGAGATGACCAGGCTGAGCCCGAGGGAGGGGTCAAATGCGTCATAAGTCACAAGTCCCTGCGTGTCTGTAATGCTTGTCTTATCTCCCACTCATTTCCCTTAACCTTTAGTTGGTCAGATTCTCGTAGAGAGCTTAACCTTGCAATAAATCTTTATATTCATTTGAACTGCCTTGAGTCTCCGGATTTTCCCAGCACTTGACATGTTACCTCTGAGTCCTAGTCCATATTTTCGGGGTCAGAACCTTCTGCTTATTTCGGAATCACTTTATAACCCTTTTCTTTAGAAAAATCTTTACAGGTAGTCCTGTATGACTGCAATTTCTACATTTCTGTTGCTTAAGTGAGACCGTTGTTAAGTGAATTTTTGCCCCACTTTACGACATTTCACGCCACAGTTGTCAAACGAATCACTGAAATTGTTAAGTTAGTAGTAACACGATTGTTAAGTGACTTCGCTTGTCAGAAGATCGCAGACGGTGATCATATGACTCTGGGACACTGCAACCATCATAAATATGAATCAGTTGCCAAGCGTCCCAAGTAACCTTGTCTGTTTCTAACTGTATATTACACGCATCTATCCTTTCATGTTCCTTGTTCCTGTGTCTTTCTTTAGAAATGCACAGATGACTTCCTGGATACATCTGAACACAGAATACCTAGCAATTATACTTGGAGGACTACGAATGTCATGATTTATAAATGTACGAAAGCAATAACTTGCTCAGTATGGACTGTCACTTACGTACAAGTAATTGTTGTGGGAATCTTTCGAACAAATTTTACATCCTTGGTTTCCTAAATACAATGACGATCTGTCTATATTCTGGATTCAAGTTAAACATGATCTTAAGTTGGATGCAGTACT
>NW_015412463.1:0-1854 GCF_001527695.2 Protobothrops mucrosquamatus | reverse complement strand
GAAAGAAGAAGGAAAGAGGGAAGGAGAAACGGAAGAAAAAAGGAAAGAGGGAAGGAAAGAAGAAAGGAAAGAAGGAGAGGAGGAGGGAAGGAAGAAGGGGGGAAGGAAGGAGAGCAGGAGAGAAAGAAGGTGGGAAGAATGAGAGAAGGAAGGAGGAAAGCATGGAGAGAAGGAGAGGACGGGTGGGAGGGAGAGAAGGAAGGAAGGAAGGAAGGAAGGAAGGAAGGAAGGAAGGCAGAGTTATGGTGGCAGGGCTCCCTCTGTTGAGGATATCTGGGCTCAGGTAGAGCTGGCCTTAGCACTGGGCCTTAGGAAGAGTCTCCTTGAGCATGGGAAGAGTATTTTCTCCTCCTCCTCCTCTTCATGTCTTGGGAGGAAGGGACTGGCCAGAAGTGCAGCGTCCGAGGCAGAGAAGGATCTTGCCCACCACCCCAAGCGGATCGGATCCCTGCAATTCCCCTCCCCCCCCAGAAACACAGCGGCCAATCCCGAATAACAATTGCGGTTTCCACTTGTGGTCTTGGGCGAGGACAATCTGCACAGCTAGTCCTCAGGTTACAGCCACAACTGAGCCCAGAATTTACGCCGCTAAATGAAAACATTTCTTGAGTTTTGCCCCATTTGACGACTTTTCTTGCCCCGGTTGTTAAGCGAAACTTCGCCTCTGTCAAGTGAGTCACACAGTCGTTAAGCGAGTCAGGCTTCCCCATTGACCTCGGAAGGTCGCAAAAAAGGGATCACGTGACCCTCCCCGGGATGCTGCGCCCGTCATAAGTACGAGTCAGTTGCCAAGCGTCTGAATGTTGATCACGTGACTGCAGGGAGGCTGCGACGGGTCATCAGCATGAAAAAACGGTCCTCCAGTCGCTTTTTTCAGTGCCGTTGTAATTTGGAACCGTCACTAAATGAACAGTCGTAAGTATGGGACTCAGTGTAGTCTGAAAAGGTCAACATTGCTGCGAAAGGGACCCAGACCTTCGCATTAGGCAAATAATTACAAGCCTAACTTAATACACGCCCAGAAATAATGCTGATAGATTGGTTTTATTTTCACGATCTTTTAACTAGCTGCAAAACTACAGGTTGCAGCGTAAAAACTACCCCTTTGGGTTACTCGGTGTCATTTACTCCTTCCCGTTTATCCCTCCCAATGCCAGGCAAGGCTGTAAAATAATCCTGCATCCAGTTTTGGTCACCCCGATGTAAAAAAGATGTTGAGACTCTAGAAAGAGTGCAGAGAAGAGCAACAAAGATGATCAGGGGACATATGAAGAATGGCTGCAGAAATTGGGTCTGTCTAGTTTAATGAAGAGAAGGACGAGGGGGGACATGATAGCAGCCTTCCAGTATCTCAGGGGCTGCCCCAAAGAAGAGGGAGTCAAGCTATTCCCCAAGGCGCCTGAAGGCAGGAGAAGAAGCAACGGGTGGAAACTAATCAAGGAGAGAAGCAACCTGGAACTAAAGAGAAATTTCCTGATAATGGGGAAACAATTAGCCAGTGGAACAACCTGCCTCCAGAAGTTGTGGATGCTCCAATACTGGAAGTTTTTAAGAAGAGACTGGACAGCCATTTGTCTGAATTGGTATAGAGCAGTGGTGGCGAACCTATGGCACGGGTGCCAGAGGCGGCACTCAGAGCCCTCTCTGTGGGCACCCGCGCCGTCGCCCCAGTCCTAGGCCTTCAGCTGGGTTTTATAAATCCTTTTTGCTTTAGGCCTCCGCCGCCGTGAACAAAAAAAAAAGGTTCAATCGGTCAATTTCAACTTCTCGCGGGAAAAAAAAGATCTTACAAAGTTGGAATTGATTGATTGAACATTTTAGTCCCACCCAGTCTGCTGTTACCACTGTAGCCAC
>NW_015412462.1:0-1854 GCF_001527695.2 Protobothrops mucrosquamatus | reverse complement strand
GTACACCCGGGTCAGTTGAAATTGCCCTTCACAGATGGTTAGCTTTCAAGATAGCTCTTTTATTTTATTTTGAGAAATAACTCTGAGTTTTCCCAGACCTCTGTTCCAACTAACTCTGAGTTAGTTTGGAGGAAGTTTATCATTCTTGGTACCAAACGATTTTTTTTTCTGCGGGGTTTGAGTGTAAAGTAATGAACAAGATGTATAACTACAAGCTGTAAAACTGAGAAGATATGATTTGACATTTTTTTCCTGCATACAGAAACTACTTTTGTATTTTTTTAATGCCTGTAACAATCACCAGCCGAAGCATTCTGCTAGGTGCACAAATGATGTTCACACGCTGAATCTGTGGGAAATTCTAACATATGTATTCATAGTAGTATATTTATTCATGCAGAATGGGTGTACATAATTCTTTCTCCTTCTCCTTTTGGACTTCATAACACTTCAGCCATGCTGAAACATAACAGTTTTCTAATCTAACACTCTAACCTTTATATTAAGTATTCAGCTGCGTATATTGTTCCTATATAAGTATTTCAGTGGTCTGTTGTTCAGAGTAGTGTTCAAGTATGTCTCCTGCTTTCTTTCAGAAATACAGAATTCTTGGCCGTGATCTTGTCAATGTTAGTTTGGGATTACATATTTAAAACTGTGTTTTTGATAGAAAGAGAGGATAATCATACTATTTTCCTGAGAGCAATAGTTCATAAGTTATAACTTGAACTGAAACCTGTCAGTTTATGTTTTTATTTAAAGGGAGGATTCCTGCAATGCTTGCAAAGTTATTCTTATTTTTTTTTTCATTTTAATGAAACTTAAGGTTTTTTTAAACACTCAAAATTGGGTATTATTAAACAGGTTATGATCTCGGCATCTGCGCTTAAAAATCCAGCTATCATAAACAAATAAAGCCATTAACTTAAAATGTGCTGATTTAAAAAGGTTTCGAACAGTTCTCCATCATCAATCAGCCTATTCTTTTTTTTTTCCAAATTGGAAAGCCAAATGCTGCAAATACGTGAACACTGCCAAATCTTTCTATGCACAGAAACAAATTTATTTATTTACATTACATTCATTCTACTTTTTTTCAAACAAATGTCACCCTCCTCTTGCCAAAGTAGTACACATCAATTAAAAAAATCAGCTAAAAAGATTTCAAACTAGGATGGCAAGATGTACAAAGAGAAGAGAGTGCATGAAAGAGCAAGGAAGAAGAGAGAGTAAGTTTGAAAAAAGCAGAGCAAAGTCTATATCTAACTGAAACAAATCTGATTGTCTTGATTGGATAGAAGTACTATAGCTTCCCTAACTACTGTTCCCTTTCGAATGAGCTCAGATTTTTTTTTGCTTCGCAATCTAATGAAACTAAGTATTCTTTAAGGGAGAATGGTCCATTGCGCAGTACCAAAATATTATTCCTGGTACTGGTATTCCTAAATGTTAGTGACAACACTATATCCCCTCAAATCATTTATTTATATGTATCTTGCAAATAATCTGTTATCAAACAGGATAGTAACAAAAATGTTAGGCACCCAGATATTTTACTTGGCTAAACATTGGCTAAACCTTTATATCAATATACATTACTATTAAAACTGGCCTGACAGGGAGGGACTCGTCGCTCCCATGTGACACCGCTGCTACGCGAGCTGCACTGGTTGCCAGTGGCCTTCCGGGTGCGCTTTAAGGTGTTAGTTACCACCTTTAAAGCGCTTCATGGCATAGGACCCGGTTACCTCCGAGACCGCCTTCTGCCGCAGATTCCCTCCCACAGACCGGTACGCTCCCACAGAGTGGGTCTCCTCAGGGTGCCGTCGGCCAAGCAATGTCGGCTGGCGACCC
>NW_015412461.1:0-1854 GCF_001527695.2 Protobothrops mucrosquamatus | reverse complement strand
CCAACAAGCGGGCCTGGCCTAGGGAGGATTTTTAAATTGGGTTTTTTAGAAATTTTAATCACACAACACTAAAATTTTGGTTTTAATTTGGTTTTATTCGGTGGGGTGTGTGGGTCTCTCTTTGTTTTAATAATGTTGTGAGCCGCCCTGAGTCCTTCGGGAGAAGGGCGGGATACAAATTGGAATAATAAATAAATAATAAAACAATTTGTTATAATATGCCACAATAGGGAAAGTATTTTTTTTCTTTGTGGCTTTGATTAGTTGCAACCAATTTTTCTTCTGATCAAGAAGTTTGTTTCCTCATTCCAAGCAGGGCCTGTTATTTTATTTTCTGCTCCTTTAGGATTTGAGTGGAAACTACTAAATTGGCCTGTTGGAAGATTGTGTAGGACTCCACAAATGCTGCCTTAGATGTTATGCAGGTTTGTCAAACTAATTGGAATGGTGCCCCCTCCAGTTTGAATTGATATTTGTCCTTCTTACAAAAGGTTAGGTTAATCTTACCTCTGATAACTAGAGCATGATATATATCAAATACTATCTTGGATAAAGGATTTAGAGATCTGAAAAGTGTGCACTTCCTTCTTCAGAATATTCAGAATGAAACTACTAAGACAATCCATTTCTAAAGGAGACATTCCATCTGTCTCTATGAAAGCCTTTCACCTTTAGGCAATTTAAATGGGCCTTAACTTGATTCCTGATTCAATCTTGCATACATTCACGGGTAAAAATTAAAAATCTCTCTTTCTCTCTCTCTCTCTCTCTCTCTCTCTCTCAATTTAAATGGGCCTTAACTTGATTCCTGATTCAATCTTGCATACATTCATGGGTAAAAATTAAAAATCTCTCTCTCTCTCTCTCTCTCTCTCTCTCTCTCTCTCTCTCTCTCTCTCTCTCTCTCTCTCTCTCTCTCCCTCTTTTCCAATTTGGAAAATTGTCCTTTTACATGGATAGCTAGCAGAAACCTTTTAAATGCAACAAAGGAATGCTCTCTCTCTCTCTCTTTTCCAATTTGGAAAATTGTCCTTTTACATGGATAGCTAGCAGAAACCTTTTAAATGCAACAAAGGAATGCTCTCTCTCTCTCTCTTTTCCAATTTGGAAAATTGTCCTTTTACATGGATAGCTAGCAGAAACCTTTTAAATGCAACAAAGGAATGGTGGCTCACAGCAATCCCTTTACACCAATCACTGAGGAACGGAAAGGGATTTGCCAATGACCAGAAAAGCACACATCATGTGTTCTGAAAATACATTGGGACATACGGATAAAGGCACCAGCAATTTATTTTATTTAGCACTAGCTGTGTACTGGGCTCTCCTTGAAGATCACTCAGAAGTTACAACTGGTCCAGAATGGTACATGCAATGTTGGACATCCCTCAATTTGTCTCATTACAATGTTATGCAAGCCACACTAGCTCCCAGTTTCTTTCTAGATACAATTCAAGGTGCTGACTGTCACCTTAAAGGCCTACATGACATGGAGCTAGGTTATTTATGACACTGTCTCTCCCTAAGGGTAGTAGTAGCATTTGAGGGAGCAAAGAAACTCACAAAGATTTTTAATCCAGGTTTATTGATTGCTTTCAGATGAAGTCATCTGATATCTCTGCACATCATCACTTCTCTTTCACATACATCCAAGTATGCACTAATTTGTTTCGGTTCAAATTTAATTCACACATGTACATGTAATTTTCTAACCTTATTTACATGCATTGCTTTTGTATTACAGTACTGTCATTCTGTGGAAAATCTACTAAACATATACAGAAGATATAGTCTACATAGAACATACCATATTCAGAGAAAAAAAAACCTTTCTCTGACTGATTTGATATTCCA
>NW_015412460.1:0-1854 GCF_001527695.2 Protobothrops mucrosquamatus | reverse complement strand
TTGATGGGAAGCTACCATTATGGTCCTTCCCGTGGTCACACCCCTTCCCAGCTGTCTCTGAGCTCAGAGCATGAGGAGCAGTGGAACCTAAGTCCCCGTGAGTAGCTACTAACATCTAATATGGACCTTGGTGTGGTATAAGTCTGTGGAGTCATGGGAGAGCAATGGCCATGGGAAATTATAGAGATATAAGCAAGATTCTCTACTCAGATCCAGTTTAATCCACATGTTAAATTACTTCCCTCCAAGCAATCTCAGCATTTTATTCCTGTGTGAATACATGGTTATTTTGCATCAGCAGTAAGACAAGAGCACCATCTGCTGGCAGTTAGGGCACTATGCCTATTATTTTAAAAGCCTTTAATGATTTTAAGTTGTTACTGTACTTATATGCACCCAATAGGTTTGCTCAGCATAGGGTATAAAGCATTGCTAAAGTTTTAATCATAACTGTATATACATTGATAGTGATAAACGAAGGGATAAAACAGCAAAAAAGAAAAAAAGAAAATTAGGTATGCCTGCAGCCCCTTAAAATTCTGAAACACCAACATTTTCTGGCCTATTCCCACCTATGGACATGTGTGTGGTTTTGTTTAAACATCAATCGTCTGACTGACTGCCTGCATCATTCTCAGATTGCTGCAAACAAAAATGAAGGTTGGAGTTTTATTTTTTATTTTTATTTTTGCAGTCTGTTGGAGTTTTCATACTTTTAAAAAAGATTTTACTTTTTAAAAAAAAGTGTGAATGAGAAGTGCGTGTTTGAATTTGAAACCAAATTCATCTGCCTCGTGTGTGGAAAACGATGGCCGCACCACGCAACGAAGCAACCTGTTTTGTTTTCCTAATGTGGTCCGAGCGTACTGCGTTAGAGAAGCAGAATTGGTTGTTTTGTCATGTGGCTGAAAGCAGCTGCCATTTCCCAAGTGACCACAATTCAGTGTGGCTGCTTGGAAAATTCCACTTCTGGAGTTGCATAAAAGTCCTGTGTTAGCTTAAATGATACTATTGATCACTCAGCCTGTTGAATCCAATTTATTAATTCTTAACATTTTCCTTTCTTAGCTACCAACAGTATGTTAGGCATGCGAGACTTATTCTCTGTGGACCATAGGCTAAAACTTTATTTAGACATGGAAGTCTTTGAGAAGGCAGAAGAGTTCAAATGTTTTCTCAAGGTATGAAAAGCAATTCTCCGTAAAGCTGCTATTGGGAGTATACCTGGAATTACTGTGGTATAATTATTTTAGCATGCTCCTTCTAGGTAGCGGTTGTGAAAAATGGACGGCCTGGGGAATTCCTGGCCCTCTTGGTGGCTTCAGATGTCCGACTTCATGTGTTGGAGATAACTGGAGAGATAAGGTGAATAATGCTGTTTTAAGGCTATATCTGTTTGCTTGGAAGTTTGTTTTGAAGGTGGTTGACAGTTCTATAGCTACTAGTCTTAATAATAATAATAATAATAATAATAATAATAATAATAATAATAGTAGTAGTAGTAGTAGTAGTAGTAGTAGTAGTAGTAGTAATAGTAATAAAGTTGGAAGGGACCTTGGAGGTCATCAAGTCCAACCCCCTGCTCAGGCAGGTAACCCTATACTGTTTCGGACAAATGGCTGTCCAGTTTCTTCTTAAAAACTTCCAGTATTGGAGCATTCACTGCTTCTGGAGGCAGGTTGTTCCACTGGTTAATTGTTCTAACTGTCAGGAAGTTTCTCCTTAGTTCTAGGTTGCTTCTCTCTTTGGTTAGTTTCCACCCGTTGCTTCTTGTCCTGCCTTCAGGCGCTTTGGAGAATAGCTTGACTCCCTCTTCTTTGTGGCAGCCCCTGAGATATTGGAACACTGCTATCA
>NW_015412459.1:0-1854 GCF_001527695.2 Protobothrops mucrosquamatus | reverse complement strand
TTGTTCTATTCAAAACTTTTAATAAAGTTATTAAAAAAAACCCAACCTTCTGATATTTTTTTTAAGGTGCCAGACAAAGCGATGAAAAGGCAAACTATCCAAGCTCCAAAAGGCAGTTTTCAAAGAGTCCAGATGTGGGAGGAAGAAATGATTGTCCTAACACCTCCACATGAGAAAGGCAGCTTTTAAAGCCTCTTCCCTCCTGCTTCAAAATGCAGATCGCCAACAATTGCAAAGAGGCACAAACAGTGGACAGTCATCATCCTTACCCATCTCAGGTAAGGCTCTATATCAGCGGTTCTCAACCTATGGGTCGCGACCCCATTTGGGGTCGATCGACCATTTCACGGGGGTCGCCAAGCAAGGCTGTCCGCCATTTTTTTCTCCGCCATTTTTTCCCCCGCCATTTTTTCCCCTTTTCCGGCGGGTGCCTTACCTCCCTTGGGCTGGGCCAGCTGGTGGTCGATCTGCTCTGTCTCTGCCGCCTTGGCCGGCGCAGGGGGCGGAACCACACATGCGCGGTGCTTCCGGGCAGGGAAAGTCCTTGACTTATGACCGGTTGGGTAGTCCTTGACTTATGACTGGTTTAGTCCTTGACTTACAACCGGTTTAGTCCTCGACTTACGACCGGTTGGGGGTCGCGGCATTAAAAAGGTTGAGAACCACTGCTCTATATGGAAATAACAGAGAATTTTCCAGTTAGTTTCCAAATGTCTGTTTCTGTCTATGGGTTACAATCCTATTCAAGTATTGCTGGAAGGAAGTACCATTAAAGCTGAGAGGGTTTGTAGATGTTGCCGTAACTCAAATTTGTGAGCGAAAAAGGAAAGGCTAAACAACCTGTTAAGACAAAGTAAATGTTATTTATAGTGCATGAATAACATGAACCAACCCAATGTTGGCTCAGCTCTTCCTCATATATGTTAAACATATATTTGTTTCATTATATGTATTTACAGTATGTGACGTCTGCCTGCAAAACATGCTCCTACATTGGAGCGAAACGCAGAACAGACTGATTTATATTTGGTAGACCGGATGCTCCACCCAACAAAGGGAGGGAAGTGTGTAGTGGGGTGCCCCAGGGCTCTGTTCTGGGCCCAGTGCTCTTCAACATCTTCATCAACGATCTGGACGAGGGGATAGATGGGGAAATCATCACATTTGCGGATGACACCAAGCTGGCAGGAATAGCCAACACTCCAGAAGACAGGCTTAGGATACAGGAGGATCTGGACAGACTTGAACACTGGGCGCTATCTAACAAAATGAAATTCAATTGTGAAAAAAGTAAGATTCTACATTTAGGAAAGAAAAACCAAATGTACAGGTATAGTATAGGGGGTACCTTGCTCAATAGTAGTAACTGTGAGAGGGACCTCAGAGTCCTAGTGGACAATCACTTAAATATGAGCCAGCAGTGTGCTGAGCTGCCAAAAAGGCCAACACAGTGCTGGGCTGCATTAACAGAGGGATAGAATCAAGATCACGTGAAGTATTAATACCACTTTACAATGCCTTGGTAAGGCCACACTTGGAATACTGCATCCAGTTTTGGTCACCAAGATGTAAAAAAGATGTTGAGACTCTAGAAAGAGTACAGAGAAGAGCAACAAAGATGATTAGGGGACTGGAGGCCAAAGCATATAAGGAACGGCTGCTGGAATTGGGTATGTCTAGTTTAATGAAGAGAAGGACGAGGGGGGACATGATAGCAGTATTCCAATATCTCAGGGGCTGCCACAAAGAAGAGGGAGTCAAGCTATTTTCCAAGGCGCCTGAAGGCAGGACAAGAAGCAACGGATGGAAACTAATCAAGGAGAGAAGCAACCTAGAACTAAGGAGAAACTTCCT
>NW_015412458.1:0-1855 GCF_001527695.2 Protobothrops mucrosquamatus | reverse complement strand
TAGATATAACACATGGTAGTCACAATCAGTAGTCATTGATAACCTTATCTTCCATGAATTTTTGCTATATTTCTTTCCTCGGGCCAGATTTGAGTAGAAGTGAGAAGGGTAAATCCCAAAGAGAGATGCTACCAGTTCAATATTTATTACTACTAAAGCTCCATTCCTGATATCACAATGAATGAATGAATGAATGAATATATTTCAGCACTTGGCAGGAACAGAGACGAAACAACTGGAAAAGGATGTGGTAGACAACCCTGAAGCTTCACAACATTTTGGCACCAACTGCAGAGATTTGAATCTATGATCTTCATTAACTTTATACAACACTTATCCAAAGAAAAGTACAGAGCCTTAATCATTCTAGGTGAAAGGGGATGGTTAGAGTCATAGAGAAGGAGCTTTAATTTTTCGATAGCTAAGGTATCCTAGAGGCATAATGTCTTGTCATCTCACACAAGCAAGGAATAGTAACAATTCTGATCAGTCATCTCTAGCATTAGGGGAGATTGTACTTTGCTAGACAGACTGAGAGTCTTTTTAAGAGGCAGTGCAAGTTGTTCTTAATGTGAGATGACCAGTATCACTTGTAACTTTTAAAAAAAAATCAAATAGGTAATGTCATGTGACCTTCCCTTATTAAGCAAATTGGAGATGATTGGAAGTGCAACTCCTGAAAGTCCTACTGTGTCTAAATTGACTAAAAAGTCTGAAAACTTCAGTTTTGACAATTCTGGAAGCCCCCAGATGAATAAAAAAGCTGGTTAGTGAAACCAAGCCTCCAAACATCTGGGGATCTAATGCACGGGTTGCTTTCAACTCCCGTTCAGACTGTTGCTCTTTTTCAATCACAGGTTGCAGATGCTTAAAGAGTTGGATTCCTGCATTTTGAATGTATTTATTCAGTGTCATCATCAACATCAAATGTGTACAGGTAGTCCTCGACTTACAGCAGTTTGTTTAGTGACCATTCAAAATTACAAAAGCATTGAAGAAAGTGACGTATGACCGTTTTTCACACTTACGACCATTGCAGTATCCCCCATGGTCACGTGATCAAAATTCAAATGCTTGGCAACTGTCTCATATTTATGACGGTTGCAGTGTCCTGGTGTCATGTGATCTCCTTTTGCAATCTTCTGACAAGCAAAATCAATGGGGAAGCCAAATTCACTTAACAACCGTGTTACTAACTTAATAAATGCAGTGATTCACTTAACAACTGTGGCAAAAGAGGTTATAAAATGTGGCAAAATTCACTTAACAAATGTCTTGCTTAGCAACAGAAATGTTGGGCTCAATTGTGGTCATAAGTCGAGGACCACCCATATTTTCAGAAAGAAGCATTTTAAATTTTGGAATTATGTATTTAAATATGAATTTGTGTGGCTGGAGGATCATTCTTCAAGCTTGTGGGTTGGTTTCCGAACGTTTCGTTACCAGGCTAGGTAACATCATCAGTGGAGTTTAGGGAATTTATGTGTCATTATTTTTAAAGTCACAGGCTAAGGCAGAAACAGAACTCATAGGTACCAAACCTGTGCTCAGAAAAAGCTCTTACATTTTCTTGGATCCCTGCAGTGATAAGTGCAGGGCAAAGAATTATACTGGCGTTTGAAAAATGAATTCGGTTTCTTCATCAATCTTTGTTTCTAGTTTGAAATTATACAAATTAGAATAAAGTCCAATTCATTTAAGGAACTGCTTATGTCTCAATTTTTCTTTGGAAAGAGAAGTGCTACAATTGCAGTCTGTTAATTGGGTATGTGTTTTCAGTATTAATTTTAATTTTATGTAACTTTGCCTGATGCAGAGCTTATGGGTCAGCACAAACAACTGAATTACCAGATCT
>NW_015412457.1:0-1855 GCF_001527695.2 Protobothrops mucrosquamatus | reverse complement strand
TGATCAATTTTCCAAAGCACCTGATGGCAGGACAAGAAGCAGTGGGTGGAAGGTCATTAAAGAGAGATCCAGCCTAGAAGTAAGGAGAAATTTCCTGATTCTGTAAACAATCAGTGGAACAGGGTTACCTCCAGACATTTTGGGTGCTCCATCACTCTTTTAAAAAAAGACCAGACAGCTATTTGTCTGGAATGGTATATAGTCTCATGCTTCAACAGGCAGTTGGAGCAGAAGACCAATCAATCAATCAATCAATCAATCAATCAATCAATCAGAATAGAGTTGGAAGGGACCTTGGAGGTCTTCTAGTCAAGCTCCCTGCTCAAGCAGGAGTCCCTATATCATTTCAGACAAGTGGGTTGTCCAGTCTCTTCTTAAAAACCTTGAGTGATGAAGCACTTACAATGTCTGAAGGCAAACTATTCCACTGGTTAATTGTCCTCACTGTTAGGAAGTTTCTTCTTAGTTCTAGGTTGCTTCTCTCCTTGACTAGTTTCCATCCATTGTTCCTTGTCTTGACTTCTGGTGCTTTGGAAAATAAATTGACCCCCTCTTCCTTGTGGCAGCCTCCCAAATACTGGAATACTGTTATCATGTCCCCCCTAGTCCTTCTTTTCTCTAGACTGGCCATTCCCAAATCCTGCAACCATTCTTCATATGTTTTAGTCTCCAGGCCTTTAACCATCTTAGTTGCTCTTCTTTGCACTTTTTCCAAAATCTCATCTTTTTTTGTAATGTGGTGATCAAAACTGGATGCAGTATTCCAGTTGTGGTCTTACTAAGGCATTATAAAGCGATACTAATACTTCACTTGATTTTGATTCTCTGCCTCTGTTTATGCAACCAAAGATTGTACTGTATTAGCTTTTTTGGCTGCTGCCGCATACTGCTGACCCCACTAGGACTCCAAGGTCCCTCTCACAGTTACTGTTTTTGAGCCAGGTTTTGCCTAATCTGTACTTGTACCTTTGGTTTTTCCTACCCAAGGTGTAACACCTTGGAAGGTCCCTTCCGATCCTCTCCTTCTATGTTCTACGTTCTTCAAGGGGGAGTTTCAGATTATTATTATTATTATTATTAATAATAATAATAATAATAATAATAATAATAATAATAATAATAATAATAATAATAATAATAATAATAATAATAATAATAATAATAATAATAATAATAAAGTTGGAAGGGACATTGGAGGTCATCTAGTCCAACCCCCTGCTCGGGCAGGAAACCCTATACCATTTCAGACAAATGGCTGTTCAGTCTCTTCTTAAAAACTTCAGATTATTCTGAAGTAATTGTACAAGCTTAGAAAAAGGCTGTTACTTCAATGATTGAAAAAGAGATGCTTCAAACTCATTCCAGTTTGTCCTGAAGCACTTTAAGGATTCCCTCCTTTTTAATAAATTACAGGGGAGAAGACTAGGAGGTTCCATTGCATGGATCTTCACACAAATAAAAATCGACAAGCCTCAGAAGGAATTTCCTGGCTGCACAAACTGCCATGTATGTATGCTTGGTCATGGATAATCAGTAATCACATGGCCTGATCCCTCCGGCCTTTTTCTCATTGTAACCAGGTGACAAGGCCAGGAACTACAAGTAGTGTTTATTGTGTGGGAAGTTAACCCAGAGAAGGAAATATTAAAAAGGCAGGAAAAAATATTGTTCACCAAAAGGATTTTTAAAAGCATTTTTTGAAAAGCAGAAACCAAACCTGGCCTCATCTCTGCCCAGGGCAGTAGCTAGTCTTATACATATGCAGATGTGGAACCATCAGGAAGTTTGGAGCCAGGGATCTCAAGACAAAAGAAGCTCTTAAGAGTCATTAGCCCCAACACCTGGGAAGCAGGAT
>NW_015412456.1:0-1855 GCF_001527695.2 Protobothrops mucrosquamatus | reverse complement strand
GGCTGGAAGGGACCTTGGAGGTCTTCTAGTCCAACCCCCTGCTCAAGGCCTTATACCATCCCAGTTATATCACCCCAAGGTTTGTCTCTAAGTGAAGAGACAGATTCACACACACACATCCAAGCTCTAGAAAGTTGCCACCAGTCACAGTTGACCCTTTCCAGCTAGAGGGAGCAATGGAGTAAGAAACTACAAGGACAAATCATTTTTGAAAATGTTGTCCAGAAAAGAGCAAGGGCTAGTCCAGGCAACCACCAGGAGTCAAGATTGACTTGAAGACACACACACACACACAAACACACAGAGCCAGAATTACTACTACCCCACCTATGCATGTTTGGTCTTTGTTTCTGCAGTGATGTCACCAATCCCCCTGAGACCTTATGAGCACAGGACAGATTTGCATAAAAGTGTTATTCTGTAACTCCGGATTTAATTTAAAGAAGGAGAGCTTCCATATTGGTGTCTATTTTAAAAAAGCTGCCTTCCTCTTTGAGAATTGAACATGGAGCAGATTTTGCTTTGCCTTCTGTTTCTCAATTACTGGACAGGTAAGACATAGATACATAGTGTGGGACTCCTCTGGGGTATATTCACATTAGATTACGGAGTCCTGGGTGCTCTCTGAGCTTGGCTCTTGGCTTGCCGACATTTCATTACCCAACTAGGTAACGTCTTCAGTGCTAGCAAGTGTGGCGTTTGCTCCTTGTTTATATACAGCACTGGTCCTGCCATTGTTGGTGGAAGTGGTGTTCTCTTTGGTAGGTCCTGGGTTAGATTGTTGTGGGTCCTATTCAGGAATCCGGGTGGCGTTTTGCGGTTGTTTCTCAAAAGAGTCAACTTGTGAGTGTGTCGAACTCTCTGCTTGCTTGCTTGCTTGTCATTTACGTAACAGCTTTAAAATTCATATATTCCAGGTGTTGTTTCTCAGGTTGGATTGGTTCAACCGCCTTTCCAATCTGCAGCTCTTGGAAACAAAATAAGACTTGCCTGTGACGTGATGGTTGGGTACGAGGAATATGCAATCTCGTGGTATCAACAGAGAGCAGGGCAGGCACCACGACTCGTGTTGACGTCCAATTACTCCAGAGGCCACGGGATCCCAAATCGGTTCTCTGGCTTCAAATCAGATAACACACACTATTTAATCATCACCAACGTCCAGCCCGAGGATGAAGCAACGTATTATTGTGGAGGAAGTTACGGTTTTGCATAAGATTCAGCGATGCAGTCAAGCGAGGAAGCGAAGTTGAAGCTGTTCTCAACTTTGAGAAGAAAAGAGATGTTTACAAAATGTTAGATGTCCTTAATTCTCCATTAACAATTTGTAACTTTGGGATTTCTGCGAGGAAAGTACATTTTTTTCTAAAATGCCAAGGGTCCAATTCTATGCTTATTTACCCAGAAGTAAAGTTCTTTTAGCAGAGACAGTAGTTCAAGCAAACATGGAATGGCACGGTGGAAATGCCACTGAGAAGATCTTTTGGAAGGCTTCAATCCGTGCTTTGTGCTATCATGATAAAACCTGACAATTTACATCTGTGAAAGGTTTTAAGGTTTATTGTTACTTTTGGAATTTCACAGACTTCAAACTCAACCCCAGAGGGGGTTACTATGATTCAGAATAAAAGTGCCAAAACTCCTGAAGGAGTCAACCTGAAGGACACACATTTGATTTATTTAATATATTTTAAAATAAGAATTCTTCTTTTTTTAAAAAAGAGAGAGAGAGAAAGAGGGAGAGGGAGAGGGAGAGGGAGAGGGAGGGAGGGAGGGAGGGAGGGAGAGAGAGAGAGAGAGAGAGAGAGAGAGAGAGAGAGAGAGAGAGAGAGAGAGAGAGAGAGAGAGAGAGAGA
>NW_015412455.1:0-1855 GCF_001527695.2 Protobothrops mucrosquamatus | reverse complement strand
GCGGCCACGGCAGTCCCGACAGTCTGCCTCTGATCCCGACTCCCTCCACCTCCTACCTTTCCAGCAATCCACCCACCCCCCACCCTTCCCTACCCCAGGGACCTCCTGCTCATCTGTAATCCTCCATTCCCCACCTCCCTGAACATTATTTCATTTCTTCTGTTGGAGATCTCGTTCCCTTCCCCGGTGGACACGGGTCACTCCGCCCCCTCCATCAGCCGAGGGGGTTTGTCGGGACGGGTTCTGACTCGTGGAGTGAGCCAATACTGCTCCTGGAGGGAGGGGGGAGGGGGAGGAGGTTGCCGTTGCTGCGCACCAAGCCTCAGGCACTCATCATTCTTTCCCAGGGGGTCCTGTTCCTTATTCCAGCGGGACCGCGTCATCATAATATGCGTGCTCCGTCCGGCGTTCCAAGGGGTTTCCCTTGGGGATTTTGTGTCCGTTGCAGATGTAGCCTGCCGGCAGGGGGGAATATCCTCTGTCCGAGCATGCGGGGCATCCCTTGCTCCCTGCTCCTGGTAGGAATGTCCGTCATATCTTGTCCTCCTCCGATGACCATGGGGATAGTCCATGCACCACGCTCTAAGCGTCTGCTGCGCCGGGCACATCTCCATGTGACGGTTAATGGATCCCTCCTCCGTAAACCATGCCTCCTTTAACAGCCGGCCCCCTTTTAGTGCTGTCCTTTGCTAAGACCTGGACCTGGTCAAAGTCAAAGCGGTGGCCACTTTCAGCCATATGTGACCAGACCTGCGAGCGCTGCTCCCCCCTTTTTACCGCCAGCTTATGTTCGTGTATGCGGGTCCCCAACCGTTTGGACGTCTCCCCCACATAATTGCGTGGGCAGTCCATGCACTTAATTCGGTATACCACTGCTGACCTTTCAGCGATGGGGAGTTGGTCCTTGGGGTGCATGATTTTGGCTCGCAGGGTCTGGTCAGGTCTATGGGCCACCTTGATGTTATACGGAGCAAGGAGTCTGGCTGTAGCCTCGGAGATATTGTGAATATACGGGAGGGTGACACGCACGGGCTGCTCCTGGGGTTGCTCCTCGCAATTACGTCGGGGTCCAGTTACCTTACAATGATGTCTCACAAAGTTTAAGGGGTATCCGTTCAACCGGAAGATACGGTGCAAGTATCTGGTCTCCTCCATTGTAGTCTCCACTGTGCTGCAGTGTGACCGGACCCGCCCAAACAGCGTCTTGACACACCCAATCTTATGGACTAAAGGGTGGTTACTATCATAGTGGAGGATGCGGTCCGTGTGCATGGGCTTGCTATAGACCTTAGTACTAACCGATCCATCTGGTAGTCGTTGCACAAAAATATCCAGAAATGCTATCGCGCCCCGGACCTCATCCTCCACCATGAACTCAATATCAGTATAAACCGAATTGAGGATATCCATAAAGTTGGTCTTGTCATTCCGTTTGACGACCACAAACGTGTCGTCAACGTACCTAGCCCAAAATTTGGGTCGGTACTGGGACATAGCTACACGCTCCAACTGCTGGAGAACCGCTTCAGCTATCATGCTGGATATGGGGGAGCCCATAGGGGTGCCCTTTTAATGGGGAATGGAGGATTACAGATGAGCAGAAGGTCCCTGGGGTAGGGAAGGGTGGGGGGTGGGGGGATTGCCGGAAAGGTAGGAGGTGGAGGGAGTCGGGATCAGAGGCAGACTGTCGGGACTGCCGTGGCCGCCGTAAGGCCGGACCAGGCGGATACCGACAGAGGGGTGAGAACATCGAGGCACGGGGGTCAGGTTGTTTGGATGCTATGCAAATACGGCCCGTTGAAAGAGGGGATCAGGAGGAGGGAGAGAGAGAGAGGCGAATGGATGGGGAGGGAGG
>NW_015412454.1:0-1855 GCF_001527695.2 Protobothrops mucrosquamatus | reverse complement strand
TTAAGTGTTTTGTTAATCAGACACATGACACAAGGATTATTTGGGGCCTCATTTAAAATGGCTTCTGCAGAAGTTCAAGTCTGTGGTAAAAACCTTTTCTTCCCTTCTTCATGGACTACTGCATGGAGAGAGAGAGAGAAAAAAGTGTCGCAGTTCACATCACACAAATATGAATGCACAACCTACATTGGCCTGAGGGCAACTTGAGGATTAAGGTGGCATGACAAAGGAATAGTTTACATTCTGGGAAGGTTGGGGAGAAGGGAAAAAAAAAGCTTTTAAAGAGTGAATAAAGTACCTTACGAATCAGGAAATTTGAAAAAGTTGAAGACTCTATGGTAAACAGATTAAAGATTTTGGTTATAATATACAGATGGAGCGATAGGCAAATATGACCTGAAAGGACTGAAGTTCTCATTATGATATAATTTAAAAGAGTGTATGTATGTATGTATGTATGTATGTATGTACTGTATGTATGTATGTATTGTAGTAGATGATCAGGCTGAGCCCGAAGGAGGGATCAAATGCATGATCAGTCATTATCCCTGCATGCCTACAAGAGATCTAAATCCAGCCCATCTTGAAGTCCTTTCTTAACTCCCACTAATTTCCTTTGACGGTTAGTAGTTCAGATTCTTGTAGAGCAGAGGTCCTGAACTCCGTGGCCTGCCAGGAACCAGGTCGTGCAAGCAAACAAAGCCCCATCCGTGCATGTGTGGGATGCACACAGTGCGTGAAACCACACACACCCTCAGTCCACAGTAAAAAAAAAATCTCCATGAAACTGGTCCACTGCTCCCAAAAGGTTGGGGGCCACTGTTATAGACAGCTTAAGCTTGCAATAAATCTTTATACTCATTTGAACTGCCCGAATCTCCTGATTTCCATGGTGTTTAACATGTATGTATGTATATATGCATGTATGTATATATGTATTGTTGGTAGATAAAACTCAGAAAACTTTCTGGAATGTATAAAGGAAGTTCAAAATTATATTGGAAAAGTAGAAAACGTGAAGAGTATTGTTGTCATGACTGATGTACTTGTAGAAAAGCTAGGAAATTATGGGTTCCGATATACACAATTATACTTTAAAAAAAAAAAAAGAAAAAAGATTAATATTCAACTGAAACAACTTTTCTGTTGAGACTGATGGATAGACAATTAGAAAAGAGCTGTAGAAGATTGTTTTTGTACATGGTAATTGCAGCAAGATAATTATAGGCACAAAAATGGAAAGACTCTCCACAATGGAGGGTGAGATGACAAAATTTGCAGAGATAGCAAAAATGACTTGCTTGATTAGGAAAAAGACAATAACTGCATTTGTCAGTGACTGGAAACACTTATGGACTTTTTGCTGAAAACTGAAAAAAAATGAACTTGTGATTTATGAGTTCGACAATTAGAAAGAATAGAATATGGAAAATGGAGTTATGAGGTAATCGTGGAGAGGATAAAATCTAAACGCATTTATAACTGCGATAAAGAAGAAGGTTTTTTTTCTTACCTATGTTTATTTATTTACTCTTTTTATTTTCTCTTTAAATTTGTATTGTTTTTACCCTGTTAAAAATTCCAATAAGAATGAATAATAATAAGAATAAAAAAAGAATCAGGAAATCTTAAGGTACTTATTTGCCCACTCAATCTCCTCCCCAAGGTGAGAGAGGGAATATGAATTTGTGAGATCAGGGCATCAGCTCCATTTCCCACCTGTCTATTTGGAACTGGAGTCCTGCATCATGTTCAGAAAGCAAAGAGTTAAGATTTGAACTTCTGAGAAGTCCTCAAAAAAAGTGTTGATTCATCTTTAGATAGGAACTGACCAAAGTTAACAAAATGTGATGGA
>NW_015412453.1:0-1855 GCF_001527695.2 Protobothrops mucrosquamatus | reverse complement strand
CAAATACAAAAATACAAAAACACAAAAATATAAACCCCAATAAAAACCGAATTAAAAACCAAATATTGACGGCTGTGTTTCCAATTAAAATTGTGTTTCCAATTAAAATTGCTGTTAAAATCATCCCTACCTAAAATCCTCCCTACCTAAAATCCTCATCATAAAGCTTTTGAATAAAAAAAATGTCCACTATTTTGTGAAAAGAAAATAGTGAACATAATGTGAAAAAAGTGGACTGTCCACTCAAATAGCGGACACCTGGCAACCCTAGCTCTTGAAGGCAGCAAATGAAGGGAAAGCCTCGCCCCTCTCGTTGAAATAAAATGCCTTGCAATTGCCTCGCAGCAAACGCGAAGGCGCTCCGATCCCGCCCGCTGCCAAGCCAGGCGAGGCAGCGGGGAACCCCTTCGGAGGAGCGGAGGGTCGGAGGAAGGCGCAACCCCGCGGACAGAGCCACCTTCCGCCCCGCCTCCCGCTTCTTGACGGGCGGCAGGGCTCCCCTTGGCCGCTAGATGGGGCCCGGCGCGTGGAGGCGGGGAGCCGGGCTGGCGGGTCGCGGAGGAGGAAAGAGTTCGCGTCACCAGCTCGCGCAGCTCCCGCTCGTGGAGGGGGGGCAGAGAAGACGCAGCGGCTGCGGAGCGCAGGTACCGTCGGCCGGCCGGCCTGCCTGCCCCGCGGAGAGGGAGGAGCGTTTTGTTCCCGCGGCGCCTGGCTTGGCTCGCAGGGTCCGTGACCGGCGGCTGACAAAGCCCCTCCCGCGTGGGGCGGGCCCGGGGAGAGACACCTGGGGCGGGTGGCTGTCGGCCTATGCGCCCTTCCCTCCGGAGCAGGGCCCGGGGAGGGATTCGCCCAGGGATCGCGGGTACTCGGGGAAAGGGTTGCGGGAGTCTCTCCCCGCCCTTCCGAAGTTTCTGTTGCAGAGATGAAAGCTTGGTTGCTTTAGGGCGCGCGTGTTGCGGGTCAGGGCTTTTGCGAGAAGCGCGCAGGCAAAGGGGAAAAACAGCCGGCTTTTTTTTCCCCTTTTTTACGGTTCCCCTGGAAGCCGAGGCCGGTTCCCCTTCACACAAGAACGGCTTGCCCTCCTCCAGTTCCCTTCGAGGTTGTTGCATTGATGGCCTATGGGTCCGGGATGCCGGGCGTGGGAGTAGAGCGGGAGCCCGACAGGTGCTTCGGTCTCCCTAGGTCAGGGGTAGGCAACCTTGGCTCTTTTATGACTCGTGGACTTCAACTCCCAGAATTCCTGAGCCAGCATGGCTGGCTCAGGAATTCTGGGAGTTGAAGTCCACGAGTCATAAAAGAGCCAAGGTTGCCTACCCCTGCCCTAGGTAGAGATTCTTCGAAATGGGAGGAGAGAAATAGAGGTTGACGCGTTGGGGGGGGGGGGGCGAAAGGCTCTTGGGAAGTGCCTGAAACGTCGGAGGTTGGAACTGAAAGGCTTGTTGGGTCAATGTAAGAAGTCTATGGGAGTAGAGTGGGACAAGATGGGTGTCGACTGTGAACTCTTTAACTCTTGCTTGCTCTAACGGGCCTTTGTGAATTTGCAAGAGTCCAGTTAGGTTTACGTTTTCTCACCCCATTAAAAAGGTTTACGTCAGTGGTTCTCAACCTTTCTAATGCCGCGACCCCTTAATACAGTTCCTCATGTTGTGGTGACCCGACCCCCAACCATAAAATTATTTTCGTTGCTATTTCATAACTGTAATTTTGCTATTGTTATGAATCGCAGTGTAAATATCTGATATGCAGGATGTATTTGCATTGGAACGTAATTAAAGCATAATGATTAATCACAAAAAACAATATGTAATTATATATTGTTAAATATTTATTTTTAATTACAAAAAAAAATGAAATT
>NW_015412452.1:0-1855 GCF_001527695.2 Protobothrops mucrosquamatus | reverse complement strand
GGGGTAGTTCGTTCCAGAGGGTGGGAGCTCCCACCGAGAAGGCCCTCCCCCTGGAGGTCGCCAGCCGGCACTGTCTGGCTGACGGCACCCTGAGGAGACCCACTCTGTGGGAGCGTACTGGCCGATGGGAGGTAATCTGCGGCAGAAGGCGGTCTCGGAGATATCCAGGTCCGATGCCATGGAGCGCTTTGAAGATGATAACCAGCACCTTGAAGCGCACCCGGAAGGCCACCGGCAACCAGTGCAGCTCGCGCAGCAGCGGTGTTACATGGGAGCGACGAGTCCCTCCCAACACCGCCCGCGCAGCCGCATTCCACTCAATTCCACACAAAAATATGCTTTTTGTGTGGAATTGAGACCTGTAAAACACTTTGTGAATTAACGTGGACATGGAAAAGTATGGACTTAGAATGAAAGAAGGAAATCATGGGTGCCAAAAATGGATTGATCCATCCTAATTCAAGGGCAGAAGGCATGTAGCCTCAGAGGTTATCAGGAAATGAACAGCAGGATTATAAAATCCTGGTTGGGACATACTTTATTCCAATACATTGAACACACAATCTGTCTTCTTTGATGCTTCCCCTCTTTTCATGGACCGACGCCAGTGTCACGACACTGACTTCCGACGAATATTAATGAAGATCTGAAACTCACCCTCCGTGCTCTTCCAACCATTTAGCCAAAATCTGGTGTCCACTGAGATGATTTCAGACTGATGAGCAGCTGCCAGGCAGTTAATATGCTTCCCGCCAGTCTTCAATTGCCATCCACCATCTACGGGTTATAAATGCCGAATAATCACTCTTGATTCATAAGAGAATCCTATATGTTTCTAAGATCCAACAGCACATCACAATTACCATTCCTCTATTATTATTATTATTATTTTTAAAAACAGAATCTCCATAGTTTATGGAATGAACAGCTAGTCTATATCTGTGGAAATCTGTTTAGATTCAGTCTGAATTACCAACCGTTTCCTTGCCTGTGTAACCCAACCAAAAAGATGACAGCTCAGGCAAGGAAAAACTGTTAATCCAACCATATCTCTGCAGTTTGAGATCTACCATCAAAGGATGCCATTAGTCTAAGCACCAGGCCTTCAGCGATAGATTTTTTTGAGTGTCATTTCTGGGTCTATTAAGGTTATCAGGCCTGCACGGTTGCTAAGATACCAGGAATCCAGGAGGAAAATAAAAGATAATGGTAGATGCAAAGAGACAGGCAAGGAGATACTTATCTGGAAGTCTTCACAGCCTTTTCCTCATTAGAATCAAGATTAAGATTGTTTTCAAGGGTTCCTGTCCATTTCCCTACCAAATTTTGAGATGGCCTCCCATTAAATTGGCAAACTGTCTTTTTAATTCTTACATTGCAAAGAGAAATTGAACTGAAGAAAGTTAAAGTTCATGATCGCTGCTAAGAGAAAAAAGATGTTAATATACTGAAAAGAGTTCTCTCTCTCTCTCACTCTGTGTGTGTGTGTGTGTGTGTGTGTGTGTCTGTCTCTCTCCTAATAAATGGAACTTTCGACTTTGGGGAATGAGATTGTCCTGTATTGATTTCAGGGGCATTCTGTACTAATGTACACAATGCCTCTTCCAAGTGTTATAAAATTAAATTTGTACTGATTGTTGCAAAATTGTTAAAGATATAAAACTCTTTATGTGGCTATTTTGTGGGACATTTTTTAACTACTTCCTTTCTTAAATCAGGTATAAGGAGAAGAAAGGAAGCGTTTCAGAAATAAATTGTATTAAAATGTATGCCTCGGGATTACACCCACCCAGCAAAGAAAAAAAGAAGAAGGGCGAATCATGAAAAGACACCGATAATGGCAAGAATATGTAGT
>NW_015412451.1:0-1855 GCF_001527695.2 Protobothrops mucrosquamatus | reverse complement strand
GGGTGAGGCACACACCTAAAAATCAAGCTAGGGTGGGGTGGGGGGGGTGGAGCTGCCCCATGCATCCCGGACCCACTTACCTTGCAGCCAAGCCTGTCCTTGCTGGCCCACTTCTTCTGCGGCATCCCCAGGCCTGCATTTCTCAGTCACAGGCCTTTCCAGAAGGCCACTGCAGCCGGGAAGCGAGCTATGGATTCAATCCATAGCTCGGTTCTGCTAGACCTCTGCAGCTGAGAACTGAATTATAGATTGAATCCATAGCTCAGTACTCAGCTACAGAGGCCTTCCGGAAAAGCCTGACTGCAAAATGCAAGCCGGAGAATTTGCTCCTTCGGCTGCAGAAGAATTGGACCATCTGGGCATGGTTTTCAGTCCTGGAGGTGAGAAGTGTATAAAAAACATCCCCCGGAAATAAGACCTGGTGCCTCTTTGGAGGCAAAAATAAAATAAAATAAGACCCAGTCTTATTTTTGGGGAAACACGGTAGTAGGTATTGCCTGAGAGGGGGAGGGAGAGTACAGGTGGTCCTTGACTTACAACTGGTCACTTAGCAACCATTTTAAGTTATGACAGACCCTCCCACAAAAGTATCTATGACCCAGTTTCAAAGTTCTAATGTGACTGCATTTCAGGTGCATGGCAACCCACCCACATTTATGGCTGTTTGCAGTATCGTGCAGTTATGTGATCATGGTTATGATGGTGTTGCATTTACTTCTGGCTTTCAGCAAAAATGCCCCATAGCCCCACTTCAGAGTCACTTAATAACCACAGTAATTCACTTGACCACTGTAAAAAAAAAGAGAGATAATGAAATTGGGTCGGTCATGTGATATACTCACTTTACCTCTGTCATGACTTATGACCCTAATGGACAGGTTTCAGTCGTAAATTTTGAGGATTGCCTGTACAGCCTTCTGAGGACTGTTGTCCAGAATATTTTGGGAACCGGGTTTTTCTTTTGGGTCTGCTCGAGAAAACATTGTGAGAGGAGGGCCCTATAGTTAAGGGCACTGGAATTGTCCTTCTGGAGTCTTTGTGTGGTGTATCAGAAATGGACAAAATATCAGGGGGCTGCATGGCCCACCAACCTCTCTTCTACAACCCTCAGTCGGCTTTCTTTTCATTCTAAGGATTTGGGTGGGGGGGCATTTTAAGAACATGCTATCGTTGTGGATTGAGACACCCATCTCATCCCACAAAAATCCCAAAAACCTATTCCGAAATGGGAGCCATTTTGGAATGAGGCCGTTCCTATGCCACCCCAAGCCTGTTTCATGTTTAGCTAATCTAAAAGTGACATACCTCTTTCTTTTTTCCTTGTTATTATTATTATTATTATTATTATTATTATTATTATTATTATTATTATTATTATTATTATTATTATTATTTGGATTTATATCCCGCCCTTCTCCTCGCAGGACTCTACATACTAACATGGAGAGTAACAGAGGGAAAGTCTTCATATATAAAAGTCTAGGGTTTCTCTGAGATCAAGGATCCTGTTTGCAGAAGGTTCTTGGGGGGCCTCTACTCAAAGAAGTCTCAAGATGTTGCTTTTCTTCCTTCACTGGAATGTCTACCACCATTCATTTTAGGTCATAATTTGCACTTGTTTATGTAACACATACATAACCATCAAGTATGTGTTCTGTCCATGTGGAAGATGAAAGAGAGTTTTGCATGAGTCCCAGAATTTGAGTGTAAGTCTTACATCATTCTTGTTACTTATATGCGTTCATGTAATGAATTTAATTCTCCTCCAAGCACCAGAAATGAGGGGTTAGCTAAGCTTAGCATTATCCTGATTTGTCCCACTGAAGATGCAGATTTTACATTAGAGTTATTCTCT
>NW_015412450.1:0-1855 GCF_001527695.2 Protobothrops mucrosquamatus | reverse complement strand
TAAAACTTCTTTTAGTTAGCCTGTGAATAAATTTGACATTTTGATCTGATGCTCATTTATAGATCTCCTTTCAAAAAGAGATAAGAGTATTCTATAATGTTCTAGTTCTCTTTTATTCACAGGAATCTGGAAAACAATTTGTTTGTTCCTTATGTGCTTTGACTTGTATCCAGTGCTTTTTTTGTAAAAAAAAAAAAAAGAAAAAAAAAAGGTGCCAGAACTCACACATGTCATACAACCCACCTTGCCTACACGGTGCCGGAACTCCGTTCTGGGCGTTCTATGACAAAAAAAAGCCCTGCTTGTATCCATGATTATAGTATATAATTTATTCAAATTTGGAGGGAATTCTTGCCTTTAGGAAACCACAGAACTAGCAATAAAATCCTATTCAAATTGACTAAAAAGGAAGCTTAATGTTGTTCCAGTCTTCCAGTCTGCAATTAAAATTATAAAACAAATTATTTAGCTATTGTATTACTGTAATACCATAAATCAATATGGCTTCTATAGATTCAAATCATTTTCAGCTGTGAGGTATATGGCTTGTTCCCAGTATATAGGCACACACAAACACAAACACTAACTGATATTTGTGCCTGGCTTTTCTTCATTTTTTTACATTTTAATAATTTCTTTGTTTGAGTCTTGTGATCTGCCAAGACTCATTGAGAGTTAGGCAGCATATAGGTTTATCAATCAATCTGTCAATATAGGACCACTTGTCAAGACAGATATCAGAGATCTATTCAAAGTTGACTTTATGCTTTAGGACAGTGGTTCTCAACCTTTTTAATGCTGCGACCCCAACCGGCCATAAGTCGAGGACTAAACCGGTCGTAAGTCGAGGACTAAACCGGTCGTATGTCGAGGACTACCCAATCGGTCGTAAGTCGAGGACTTTCCCTGCCCGGGAGCGCCACGCATGCGTGGTTCCACCCCCTGCGCCGGCCAAGGCGTATCTGGCAAGCGGCAGAGATGGAGCAGGCCGACCACCAGCTGGCCCAGCCCAAGGGAGGTAAGGCACCCGCCGGAAAAGGGGAAAAAAATGGCGGACAAAAAAAATGGCAGACAAAAAAAATGGCGGACAACCTTGCTTGGTGACCCCCATGAAATGGTCAATCGACCCCAAATGGGGTCCCGACCCACAGGTTGAGAACCACTGCTTTAGGACCTATTAAATATGCCACAAGATCACATTGGGCCATATTGAACAATAGTAGAAACTATGTTATAGAAGGAAATGTGATGTTCTCTGATGCATGTAGCAACTCTTTGTATCTAGTTTACTAAGCTATGTCATAAAGATAGCTAATTTTTTAAAAAGAAAAAAAGTTTTTATTTAACTGAATTACCTATTAATTTTTATTGTAACTATAATGTATAGTAATGTGTTCTGTGCTGTATTTGAAACCAAAGATGGTTAACATCTAAGGATTAGAATAAAGTCATTCAGTAATTCACAGAAGTGCACTATCACAAACATAATGGCTGTTTCTTGGAAGTCGAACTCAGGATTTCAATTGAATTGTTAAGCCTCAAATTATCATGAGGACTACCTATCTCTGTATGGCAACCCTGTTTGAATGAGAGTATGAGGTAATTTCTATTCTGTCTTTCATGGATATCCATTCATTATACTTATGAAGCAAAGATTTTTCTCTGGAAATATTTTTTTTTCAATATAGAATTTTATTGTTTTTATCATAAAAGAAGAAATACATCACAAGTATTACACAATGATTTATCCCATCCCCCCCCCCCCGGACTTCCCAAACCAAACCTAGGCTAACATTCAACTACAAGTAAACAAATATTAATATCTCTAACTCCAAACTCTAAACTTAAACAATCC
>NW_015412449.1:0-1855 GCF_001527695.2 Protobothrops mucrosquamatus | reverse complement strand
AAAAAAAAAAGGGAACAAAGGCACTTGGGAGACGGAGATTCCCCGGACTCCGGAGGAGTACCCAATTTCGCTCTCCCGAGATGAAGGGAGAGCTTTTGGGACTCTACTCCTATCCAGGAGTACTCACCTCGACCCCTTCTCCCGGGGCACAAGGTTCCAAGCCGCTGAACAGCTGCTGACCGCTGTTCATGCTGGCTCTAACGCCTTCCCAAGCGGACGGCTCCGAAAAGAGCCGCCATCGGCGCGCCGTCCCACCGGAAGTCCTTCCAAGCATCTCTTAACATAGTTTAATTCTTCTGTGGTTCTATTCGAATTAAATGGGAGGCAGTAAAAGAATGTGCTTGCATATTATTGAAATGAACAGCTAAGCCCAACCCCTTTGGTAATCCTGCTCTTCTTTATTCCTAGTCAGAGCTGTGGTCTTTATTGTTACTTCTGTGCTTTGTTAAGCCAGAGAGTTAAATCAAACTACAATGCACCTCAATCTTTTCCTCTTTATCCCCTCCCCACCTTCTGGTTTCTGTTTCTTGGTTGTGTGAAACTTTGATGAAAATTGGAACTATATTTAGATGGGGTCATGAATGATTGGATCCACCTGTAGCAAACTGTCGAGGAAGGAAAGCACCCATATTATTGAGTTTCTGCCAATGCAGAAGAATTAGGAACAGATTAGCCAGACAACTGAAATGTACTGCAGATGTTTGTGGAGGATTAATTGGAAATAGGAAATAGTAGGAAAGCAGAGGTGCATTGGCATGAACCTTTCTCCTCTGATTTGATAAAAATCGGGTATTTGATGAAATAGGACAGTTTTGATATCACTTTTACAGAAAACAGATTGATGACTTCCTATCTGCAGACTATCACATGCAACTGGTAAAGCAAAATTCTGTCTAGATTAGACGTTTATCCCTATATCAGAGGTTCTGAAGCTTGGTTTAGAAATAATTCAACCTGCTTCAGTTTGTAATTTTATAGTTGTGCTGGAGTACTGTAAACAAATGAAATTAAGGTTATTAGCAGAGGAAAGCTAGTTTGGTGTAATGCTTAAGTGCTAATCTAGAAACCAGAAGATTGTGAGTTCTAGTCCCACTTTAGACATGAAAACTGACTGGCTGACTTTGGGCCAGACCTTCTCTCTCAGCCCAACCCATCTCACAGGACTGTTGTTGTGGGGAAAATGGAAGGAAGAAGGAGTATTATTATATATGTTCACTACTTTGAGTTACTTATGAAATAATAAAGGTGGGATAAAAATCTAATAAATAAATGTTAAACTTTCAGAAGTTTATCAGAAATGACTGATGGAAAGATGGATGGAAATTAAAGATTGCTTAATCTCACACAGAAATTCTTAGTATTTGGTATTGGTACTGGGGAACTTCCAGTTTGTAGAGACTTTCATGTTTCAAAGATCAGAAGGAAACCACAACCAAGTAAAGTCACTCTTTATTTGGTTATGAGAGTGTTTTGTAATTGATTGGATTAAGAAACAAGACACGGGTCCTATTGCATGATCCATGTTTGTTTTGTTAGAACAAACAGTCTGATTTTCTGCTCCTAGTGTACTTATCCTTTGTCCTTTTTTAATCTGCCCTTACAAAACATAGGCCATGTCACTCTCTCTTACACACACACACACACACACACACACACAGAGAGAGAGAGAGAGAGAGAGAGAGAGAGAGAGAGAGAGAGAGAGATGTCAGCAGATCTAGAGAAATATTTATCAGTGACTTGAAAGCATTTTTGCTCTTTCTAACCCCATAGAAAGTTGGAAAGAAACATTGTGATGGTGCTTGGCACTTTGTCCACTTGTTGATGGGATCACTCTCTGAAAATGAAATAGAATGGG
>NW_015412448.1:9954-11809 GCF_001527695.2 Protobothrops mucrosquamatus | reverse complement strand
AGTTTTTCAGATTCACAAAAGTTAAATGGAATCTTGCAACTAGGAGAAAACTTAGTATATTATAGATATGTGGGACACTTTTGACTAAGCTAAATATATGTTTTTGGTGCACTTACACAGTTTGTATTAAGATCAGGGCATTAAACTAAGACCAACTCTTTATGAAGAGCCCGGAATGCAACTATTAAGATCAATAGATTTTTCAGGCTAAGAGTGATGTGATGCATAGTACGATGCATCATAACTCATATTTGAAGGACCTTTTCAAAATTATTGGGTATTCTCAGTTGGGAATGTTAAGGTTCCATGCCACAGAAAGTAATATCAAACCAGCTAGAGATGATGTTCTTAGGTTGTGGCCCATATCGTATGGAACAGTCTTCCCCTAGAGGAGACAATGGTGACAACTCTGGCATTATTCCAGAATATTGACATGTCCAATTTCTTGACAGCCTTGCCAATATGTACCTTGGTGACTGCCTGGATTAGGCCCTACTGTTTCTTAGAAATTGTAATGAAAATGAAGGTGGATCTTCCTGTTAGGATAGCTGACTTTTAAAATTTTAGTTCTGTTTTAGGCCTTTGAGTCTCTGAAATTTTCTTTGCAAAATTTCAGAAATGGTTTGCCACTGCCTGTTTCCTAGGGCTAGGAGAGAAGGACTGGTCCAAGGTTATGATTTTTTGAAGCAAGAGTATCCTGGTTCAGATAGGGCCATAATTTGCATACCAACTGGGCAAAAACTGCCCTGCCACTTCTTGAATGGCAGCCAAGAGTACAGGAGGACTGTATGTTGAAACCACATCCTTCGTGGGATAGTGTGGCCCTGCTCTGAGTAAATATCTGGACTATATTTGGCAATGGATTGGGTGACTAGCAATTCCATTTTGATACAAGTTAATCTGAGATTGCTTTGCTCCATCTAGGTTTTCACATCTCCAGACTTCAAGACATCCAGCATTTCCCCAGGTTATGAGTGTTATTAACATACTACGACATCTTACACAGAACTGACAAAGTAGGTTTCATTTCACTGTTGAACTGTAGGGGAAGTCACCAAATGTGGTGATGCCCCCATTGAAGCAGTGGAGTCTTGACTGGAACTTCTCAGATATATAAGAGCAAATGGTGCTCCAGCTGCCAACCCTTTTAGTGGCAGACAAGGATACACAGTTGATGACATCAAAGATCTCTGAGAGGTATAATAGGACAAAGGGGGAACATCTCCACACATGACCCAACAAAAGTCACCCACCCAGGGTGATTAGTTTTGTTTCTTTCCCATGACCAGGTCTGAATCCCACTGAATTCAACCACTTCTACTTTTAATGATATAAACCACATTATGTTATAAAGATTTCACTGAACTGTTGATCATGCTCAGAAAAATCACTCTGCTATGCTGGGCTTGTCTTCCATAAGTTATGAAGACATGGCCAAGGCAAATGTGTCACTATTGCATCTTTTGTCCAAATCTTTCATCTCTATCAGTAATGAGAATACTGGCAAAACACACACACACACACACACACACGCACACACACACACACACACACACACACACACACACACACACACCTGACAGTTTCCAGAATCTTTTACTGATGTTTACAGAAAGGGCTGTATATTTTCTGTTTCGTGTAAGCTGTTTTCATTCATTCATTCATTCATTCATTCATTCATTCATTCATTCATTCATTGTTGAAGACATGCATAAATGGCCCAAGGCCCTTACAAAATCAGGACAGTCTACAAAGGACACAACTTAAACCAATTGTAGGAGCATAAAGTACAACAAAACAATAAATATAAGTTTAGTTTTCTATTTATTTGACTTATGCCTGCCTTTTCCATACC
>NW_015412447.1:0-1855 GCF_001527695.2 Protobothrops mucrosquamatus | reverse complement strand
ATGCCCGTTGCTGGTTGGCTAACTAGCAACAGGGTCTTGCCAGCCAATGGAATTGTGTGATTACAAGCCAGGGGAATCCCATAAAAGAGGGCTCCCCTGGCCCAGAGAGCCAGTCCGGATTTACTTTATGCCTTGCCAATAAACCAAGAGCTGACTGTCACTCGACTCGTGTCTTACTGCCTGCGCGATCTAACAATTTACACATTTCCATTATCCCTGTACTAAACAATCACTTCCTTACCTTCTATTTTACAAAGAACTATCCTTTTTAAAGGATGGTAAATACAGAGAATGATGGGATATTCTTAATTAATTCACAATTGGAAAACTTATTGCTAAGGCAGAAGATATTGGAAACCATTCAATTATCTAATACTCTATGCATTAAAATATTTTATTAATTTATATGCCTATCATGTAATTTGAAAGTTTCTTGAGAAGAAACAAACAATAAGAAGGAAGGAAGGAAGGAAGGAAGGAAGGAAGGAAGGAAGGAAGGAAGGAAGGAAGGAAGGAAGGAAGGAAGGAAAGAATTCTAGGTACCCTTTCTGAAGTGGGAATAAAGGCAGACTGAATGTGTCTTCATTTATCAGTAGCTGAATTAGTTATACTTACATCTCAGTCAAAATTCTAATTTAGTTCATTCATCTAGGTACTAAATATCCCTCATTTTATAAGGCTGTTTTCTTGTAATGATGAATATTTTCAGCCTCAATGAGGAACTTTTTACATTTAAATTTCTCAATATAAATATACTACCAATAGTCTTCATTTTTTGCTCCAAGAGTTATAAGAAAAGATAAAAGCAGAACTAACTTGACTTAATCATGGAATTAAATGAAACTTATTAATAATTGAACTTTACTTCAAAAAAGATAAATTATTAGCTTACCAGTTATGGAAGTAACAAACAAAATAATTATTATTTTAATTTGGGATGATACTAAATATTTTTCTATAATGTTGGATAAGATGCAGCAATTTGTTAATTAGTACTTGAACTAATACAACGAACAGGAGTCTGAAGAATTGAAGAATAGTTGAACTGAATATTATTCCCATAATGTATAGATCAACAAAAAGAGGCTCTCGATAAACCTATATGCAGGAACTCGAATCCTCCTAAAACTGGTGAAATTACATTTGGATCACTTTCTGTGGATAGATTAATTAAATACTTTCTAAACTAAACTCAGTGTCATTGCTCTGTGTGGTATGTGAACCAATATTTCTCAGAAAATACCTTGGCCAGCATATGATTTGTAAGGTCTCTGTGTGAAAGGGAGTTAAATAGATGAATGAATATTGCCAAGAAAACTGTGGAAAATACCAGTAGTGAGATCATGCCATCACTTTGTGAATTTAGGTAAAGATTTTGCTTTATTTAAAAATAAATAAATTCTTAACGTATTTCCATTCACTTCTTGAAGTGTCAAGCACAGAAAGATCCTATCAACTTGTTCAGATGTTTGTCTTTATTTTCTTTTATTGCAGTCAGTGTATTCTTCCTTTCTGACTGGAAACTACATCTTCTTTGCATTTTTATTCTTGTTTATTAAGAAACAAATACAACCAAGATATATGCTGATACAAGTCTATGCTCCCCTTGCTGAAAAAAATACCAACAATAACAAATACATGGGAAGAGAATATCACATTGCTGGCTCTGCACTAGGATGCATATCATGTTGTTACCAGAAAAAAATGTTGTTGTTTTTTGTTAATTGTTCAGAAAATCCCTCAGTGAGAGATGAGATTAAACATAAATATGATAAGGCAGATTAAATGAGTATGAGGGGGAAAGCCCTTTAATTGCACACTAGTGAGATCTAGTTTAATGTAACTAGGGTAAAAA
>NW_015412446.1:0-1856 GCF_001527695.2 Protobothrops mucrosquamatus | reverse complement strand
AAAGAGAAATTTTGATCACTTCCTGCAGAGATTCCCTGAGAGTCCCAGAAGATCTTTTCAGAGGCTCCTGGCTCATTTGCAGGAGGACATGAAGATACCACAGGTGGAGACTCTCATCCCCTAAAACAGGCTGGGGGTTCAACAGGTTCTTCTAACCCAGATAACCTACCTGGCCCTCAAGTTTCTTTCATTTCTTTTGTCTCTTTTTTAATTTAATTTTTATTTATTTATATTTATCCCACCTCTTTACTTTACAACTCACCCAAGGCAGCAAACATATCCAACACACCTTCCCCCTCCTCTTTTCCCCACAACAACAACCCTGTGAGGTGGGTTGGGCAGAGAGGGAGGGGCTGGTCCAAAGTCAGCCAGTCGGCTTTAGCGCCTATGGTGGGACTAGAACTCCCCGTCTCCTGTTTCTAGCCTGGTGCCTCCACCAGAGACCGAATTGGCTTTCAGGCTGCTCTTTTGATTGGTTTATAGTTCGACCAGGCATGTGTTAATATTTCCCTTCTACACAGACACACAAAATGTGGCCGAGGTTCTTCTCACTGCAATGGGGTGTTGAAGATTGATCTACATCTGAGCAAGCAAACCAGGGGGGAAAAGCCAGATGCCCTGAGACAATGATGGCCTTTCGGAACAAGGTTAAGATGGAGCTTGTTAGTTGCATTATGAGCTGATGGCCCCGTAATAATTTTCATTTAGAGCTCCAGTCCCGCTTTTAACGGTTTCTACCATGGTTGTCTCGTGTTCCCTTGTCTGTACAGAGTGTGGGACTGAGTCAGCTCACAGATCCAGGAGGTCAAGAAAGGTCCCCAGTGGCCAAGGGGTGGGGGTTGCAAGAAGGATCCCCTGGGGTCCTCATGGAGGGAAGGGCACCCTCCTTGACCTAACACCATGTGAACCAACGCATGGACTTACCTGACTCTTTTTTCAGCACAAAGCACTTTTTGGAAAATGGTTTAACCAAGTTCTCATAACTGACCCTGGAGCCATCGCTCCACTCCGAGGTGCATTGCTGGAAAGACAAGGAGGTCACACAGACAGAAAAGTGAGTAGGTTTAAAAGGGCAGACCAAATGTATCCTCCCTCCTTCCCCCTCCTCTCTTTCCTTCTCTCTCTCTCTCTCTCTCTCTCTCTCCTTCTCTCTCTTTCCTTCTCTCTCTGTCTCTTTCCTTCTCTCTCTCTCTCTCTCCATCCACCCCAGCTGACCCGGAGCAGCTAAGCAGGGTTCCGCTTGGGGGCTGCCTGGAGTGGAGACAGTCAGGAGATCCAGAGGGAAAACGGCCTGGAGGTCTCTGAGGAGTCACCAGCTCAGCTTGGGGGCCACTTTGCCCCATGCCCCACGTGGTGACCGGTCCGAACGACCCTCAAAGCCCATCACTCCCTGGATGGGGGAGCAGAGGCAGAACCCAGGGCTTCAGGGGACACTTGGGAAGAGAAAAGCCTCCTGGGTATCTTTGGTTACTTCTTTTGAGGACCTCCTTCGCTCTTCTTGCCAGAAATTCACTTTTCTAGTCACAAAGTCCCCAGGAGCTGATTCCAACTCCAGGGAATCTCCCCCCCTCCTTTGTACACGATGGAGCTTCTTCCAAGAGCTGAAAACCCAGCAGAGCAGGAGACGAAATCCTGATGGAGGAATTTCTGCGTTAAAAAGGGGGGAGGAAAGAACAGCCCCCCCAGGCCAGGCCTCTAAAGCCCCTGAGCTGATGGTTGAGAAAGATTAGCATTAGAGAGGACCTGCAATCAGTCCTCGACTTACAACAGTTCATTTAGTGAGCATTCAAAGTTACAACCTCACTGGGAAAAGGGGCCATTTTTCACACTTGAAACCACGTTGGTGTCCTTGTGCT
>NW_015412445.1:0-1856 GCF_001527695.2 Protobothrops mucrosquamatus | reverse complement strand
CTCAGGCAGGAAACCCTATACCATTTCGGACAAATGGCTGTCCAGTCTCTTCTTAAAAACTTCCAGTGTTGGAGCATTCACCGCTTCTGGAGGCAGGTTGTTCCACTGGTTAATTGTTCTCACTGTCAGGAAGTTTCTCCTTAGTTCTAGATTGCGTCTCTCCTTGATTAGTTTCCACCCGTTGCTTCTTGTCCTGCCTCCAGGTGCTTTGGAAAATAACTTGACTCCCTCTTCTTTGTGGCAACCCCTGAGATATTGGAACACTGCTATCATGTCCCCCCTCGTCCTTCTCTTCATTAAACTAGACATACCCAATTCCAGCAACCGTTCCTTATATGCTTTAGCCTCCAGTCCCCTAATCATCTTTGTTGCTCTTCTCTGCACTCTTTCTAAAGTCTCAACATCTTTTTTACATCGCGGTGACCAAAACTAGAATAGAATAGAATATCTTTATTGTCACTGTGTAATTCACAACAAAATTAAGAACGATCCTTTACCCTCATCCTACACCTGAACTATAGATATTTGCCACTATTGCAAACAATTCAAGGGAATAGTTATCATCTATAAAGCCTTCAAGGAATGGAATTGGCTTATTTGTAAGACTGTCTTCTCCTAATGACATCTACCTGTCCCACAGGTGGCCATGCTTTGCATCTTCTTCTGGAAACAATGTTATGTTATGGGGCTAAAGAGGTGTCCTTTCCATGGTAATAAGTCTTCTCTTAGATTTTTGTCCTCCCTCCTCCAATCTATGGTTGAATCCACCTCTATAGAATCCACCTCCATTTAGAAAAAAATAATAATAACAGTGACAATTTGTCTTTTTCCTTGGACACCTTAATCTGGATGATTAGTGCTCCTGTCTGAAAGAGTGTAGCAAACCCAAGGGCCTAATAATTGTTTACCTTTGTTTTTAGTTGGTATTGCTTAATTTGCTTTTGACATATTTTTATTGTTTTGCTGTATGCTATGCAGAGTTACATTTTTCACATTGGTTAGCCTTACAAATGGTTTTAGCAGACGAGTACACGAGCACATACGTATCCCGAGAAGAGAAAACTCTGTAAAGAGAACATAAGGCCAGATCAGTTTTTTGAGTGGTGTGCTAATTTATATCCCCCCCCCCTTTTTATCAAGTTGCATGGTGGGTTGCGTGGTTAGGATGCTGGATTGGAAGTTACCAAGCCCTCGTTTGAGACCCTGGCTGCTGTTGGGTGGTGTGAGCTCTCGTCCTTTGCTCCACCTCCTGTTGAGGACATGAAATGGATATATCACCGGCTAATCCACGGGTCTTCAAACTTGGCCCTTTTATGACTTGTGGACTTCAACTCCCAGAATTCCTGGCTGAGGAATTCTGGGAGTTGAAGTCCACAAATCATAAAAGGGTCAAGTTTGAAGACCCCTGGGCTAATCCTTTCAAATCAAAAGCCCCCCTGGTGCTTCCGACACAAGTGCAATGTGCGATCAACTTGCAAAGGCCCCAAAATGTTGGTTTAAAAAATCGAGTTCTTTCCTATAAGTTTCACTAAATTTCTGACAGAAGCTCCATAAATTGCAGCACATTTTCTCCTTTCTGTTTCAGAATCAGGAGTAAAAGATTACAAAGGGCCCCTTACGAAAGAACAACTGTATTTACATGAGTTGTTGTCAGGACAAAAAAAAAGCTAATTATTGGTCCTTACTAATGTTATTTAGTTATTTTGCTGCCTGGGATAACATGAAAGGGAAAACCGCCTTATTGATTTGTCTAGACTAGAGTAACTTATTAATTGGTGTTAAAGTGACCTAACAAAGAAGCAGCTTGCCACAATTAAAACAATAAAGAAAGAAGAACACTGGCATTTCAGAAGGGT
>NW_015412444.1:0-1856 GCF_001527695.2 Protobothrops mucrosquamatus | reverse complement strand
GCTACCGAGATGGAACTCCCATTGGGCCCATCAACATCAACCCAGGGGGTGTGGTCTCTCCCGGGAATGCCGATCACATTGGGTTCACCCTCTACATCGGCTCAGCAAGCGACATCGGTCCCGGGAACTGTACCTGAATCCACATTTACGCCCACGGCCGCTGGACTCAGGGGTCCTGACATTGGAGATATTTTCTCCGACAGACATTTGGAGGCCTTACTAGCCAGGGTTGTGGACCGTGCTCTGGCTCAGCGCTCTGTCCATCCCGATCAGGAGGCCTCCACCTCGGCCATGCCACAATACGAACTGCCTATAGAGATCCCGGCACCCCAGGAATCTGCCTCTCCCGGCCAGTCCTCCATGAGTGGGTATTCCTCCCCTCAAGCGGAGGAGCATCCAGAAATCACTCTGTCAGAGGATGAGGAACTCCCCCCTGAGCCCTCTCCTTCAGGGGGTCTCTTTAATTCCAATCTATTCCTCACCATACTACGTAAGGCCACCATTACTGCCAATCTAGGGGCGGAACAGTTCCCTCAGCCGCAGATGGCGTCGGACAACTCACCCAGACCAATATTTGTTCAAAAGGTGGCTACTGAACATCATGTGCCGTGTCCTTCTATGTTTCTGATGGGGATTAAGAAACCATGGGAATCTCCCTCTTCTTTTCCCTCGGTGAGTGGCATGGACAAAAGAATGTTCAGTACCTCCAAGGATCTGTCTGATGCTCTGGAGGTCCCCAAGGTGGATGAAGCCTGGACCCCCCTGGTTTCCCAAACTGCCATTGCTGGGGACCTATCGGAGGCATTGAAGGCTGATGACAAGAGGTGGGAACAAACATTCCGCAAAACACATCAGTCGACAGCATGGGCCATTAAAACGGCCACTTGCGCTTCATTCTTTATCCGGACCACCCTACTATGGTTGCAACAACTTCAAGCCAGAGTCCCTATTGAGGACATTCGGACTCATCAGGACCTGGCAAAAATGGTAGCAGCCACGGAGTATGCTGCGGACGCCACTCTCCAATCGGCCATTTTCTCTTCCAGGTTCATCGCATCCAATATAATTTCTAGAAGGATGTTGTGGTTAAAGCACTGGCAGGCTGACACCAAGGTTAAGTGGCGCCTAGCAACAGCCCCTTATTTAGGCACCAATTTATTTGGGGAGGCACTAGCACCTTATCTAGTTGAAAATAAGGATAAACGCAAGGTGATGGCCCATTTGAACAAGAAATCCGAAAAACACCCCACGCCTTATTTTCGGAGACAGTCCTTTCGACAAGCATCGACTACAACTGTCAGCCAACCCCCCAGACCATATGTCCCTAGACAGGACAGACTGTACGACCGCCCCTATGACAGACCAGGGTTAAGTTCTAGGCAACAGAATCAGCCAAAACGGCCATTTCGTGGAGCAGGTCGTTCCTATCGGAAGGCCAAGTGACTCCTACTCAGATCTCCCAATCGGAGGAAGGCTAGCCCATTTTTTCCACCAGTGGGAACAATCCTCCACAGACAACTGGGTACTACAAACCATACAGTCCAGGTTGTCTCTGGAATTCTTAACCATACCTCCGGACTGAGTTACAATTTGCGTTGTCTCTCGGAACTCCCTCAAACGCAGGCTCATGCAGGAGGACATCCAACACCTATTAGATATTCAGGCCATAGAACCGGTTCCAGCAAAATACAAAGGCCGGGGGTTCTATTCCATTCTCTTCGTGGTTCCCAAGGCCTCAGGAGGATGGAGAGCCATCCTGGACCTCAAAAATCTCAACCGGTACATAACGTACAGAAAATTCAAGATGCAATCTCTCCAGTCCATTCTGGGAGGCATCAGACAGGGAGATTTCCTGG
>NW_015412443.1:0-1856 GCF_001527695.2 Protobothrops mucrosquamatus | reverse complement strand
ACTGGCTCATATTTATGACAGTTGGAGTGTCCTGGGGTCATGTGATCACCTTTTGTGTTCTTCTGACAAGCAAAGTCAACGGGGAAGCCAGATTCACTTAACAATCATGTTAACTAACTTAACAACTGCATGATTTGCTTAGTAACTGTGGCAAGAAAGGTTGTAAAATGGGGCAAAATTCACTTAACATGTGTCTCGCTTAGCAACAGAAATTTTGGGCTCAATTGTGGTGATAAGTCAAGGACTACCTGTATAGGATTCCGATTCTTACCTTATGGCTCCCAGTGTCACGGATAGGCTTCAGTCTATCTTACAGGCTTTTTTCCATTTAGCTAGCATGCAAATTTCAAAGCATGCTATACAGTGGTGGGATTCAAATACCTGAACAAATGATTCTCTGCATGGACTCTGCTTCCGGAAGTCCGTTGTGAGCCGGGGAGGCCTCCCAGGCCCAGAACGGCCCACTGGAAGTGCAAGGACACAATTTCTGGAAGTCCGTTCTGAGCCTCGGAGGCCTGGGGGACTTCTGGAAGTGGTGTCCACACACTTCCGGTGGGTCCTTCTGGGCCTGGGAGACCTCTCCAACTCAGAACAGACTTCCAGAAATGGCATCCATGCACTTCCGATGGGCTGTTCTGGGACTGGGAGGCTTCCCCAGCTCAGAACAGACTTCCGGAAATGGCATCCATGCACTTCCGATCGGCTGTTCTGGGCCTGGGAGGCCTCCCCAGCTCAGAACAGACTTCTAGAAATGGTGCCCAAGCACTTCCAGTGGTCCATTCTGGGCCTTGCAAAAAAGGGCTAGAGCATCAGCCGGTTCACCGAAGTCAACAAAAAATTAGCTACTAGTTCTACCAAACTGGTGCGAACTGGCTGAATCCCACCACTGATGCTATAGGTGGTGGAATGGTTCACATATTTCTGGAGGTGTCTGCAGGATCCAAAACTTTTATTAAATTGACAAAAGTGGTATTGTATTGTGATGTATCCTTTCACACATGCATGCAATGCCACAACACATGTATAAAGTGGATGCAGCTACTGTTGCATTGACACAACACTGCTTTGTCCCCCTGATTACTCCTCATTTTCCCCACAGCTGGATACTTCCACCTTCCAGTTGAAATTTTAGCAGAAGAATTCTAGTTTGGTTCACTTGGAGCAGAACCAAGAAACTACTATCTCCTGCCACACATCCTTTGAGGACTTCTTTATTTCTGTGTAACTATCTCTGCATGCTTCCTATCCCTCCAGCATAAATCCCTCCAGATAAATTTCCCAGCCTAGTGAAGTGACGGTGAAGCACCATTGAACTTCACTCTTTAGAAGCTGGGAACTAGAATGCATGTGAAGCAGTTTCAAAGGGAAGCTTCACCTGAGCTATGATTGAAACCCCTCTGAAATCTTGGCCAGTTCTACTACTCCCTCAAATATTGGGAGTCTAGTCCAAAGTGATTCTCAAAAAGAGATTTCATAACTCTTGAAGACTGAGTGATAAGACTTTTCTCCAGATCTTCATAAGGAATATTTTTAGTTCGCAAGTCACCGGTTCTCACATTTATCATCTCTTTTTTTAGCTTCTGTTTATCATAACCACAGAGGCAGTGTCTAGACAACCATGCTTAATCATAAAAATCTAGATGATCAGATTGTCTTAGTTCTTTGGATGGGACCCCAAAGGAAAGCACACAAAGCTGTGGGCTAAACCAGGAAGGGGAAAAAAATGCAGGAAAAAGTGAATGGCAGATCCCTTGTAATCATATATAGTTTTATCTGAAGCCAAGCTTTTTAATAACTTTGCTTATTCCTTCCTTCCTTCCTTCCTTCCTTCCTTCCTTCCTTCCTTCCTTCCTTCC
>NW_015412442.1:0-1856 GCF_001527695.2 Protobothrops mucrosquamatus | reverse complement strand
AGGTATAGGGTCTCCTGCTTGAGCAGGGGTGGTGGACTAGGAGACCTCCAAGGTCCCTTCCAACTCTGCTATTCTGCAAACTACTTCTACATGGTTCCTTGCATTCAGGGGAGATACATGTTTGTTTGTGTATAGGTTGTCCTCACTTAACAACCAGTCAGTTTGTGACTCTTTAAAGTTACGAAAGAACCCCCCCCCCCCAAAAAAAAGCTACTTATGATCCGCTTCTGGAGTCCCGATGGCAACACACAGAGACACACACACACACCCTGCACTCACATGACTGAATTTCAGCCTCTTGACTCACTTATATGTCTGGTTGCAACACTTTACATCATGGGACCGTGATTTATGACTCTTTGGCTTGTTCCCAGCAATAGCGCCCATAAGAAAGAATGGATTCGTTTAACGACCACCATATTTGTTATGTGACCGTAATGTTCGCTTAACAACCACGGCAAAAAAGTTGTAAAATCGAGCTGGCCACGTGGATGCCTTGACCTATGACCGTCATGTCTTATGACGGAAATTCTGAGCTCCACTATATGGTGTAAATCGAGGACTACCTGTATTGAGCTCCGAATAGTGGCTGTCAATCAAAAGGACACAGACAAGCCTGTGGAATAATAGAAAAGGGGGGGCCATTCTCTCTGTGTTTGTTCATTCCTAATTCTGTTAGAAATATCATTTTTGTGCCCTTTAAGAGACACTGTGCACTGTCAATTGGATGAAATTTGAATTTTGTTTAATGAATTCAAATGAATTAAGGTTTATTTTGTTATCTTAAAGAGATTGATTGATTGTGGGATTGTAGGTAGATTAATATTTTATTTTTATTAGGATATCTATTGTGTAGTGGAAGAAGAAATAAATGAGATTGGTGATAAAATGAGGGATGTGAGAGATTAAGAATTAGAATATATCTGGAAGGGATACCTGAATTGATAACTTGTTGATTTAAAGTTAAATTTGTTCATGGTAATTGTAAACTGATAAAGTTATAAAACAGGTTTAGTAGTAATAGAAATTTAAATTAGAAATGGAATATTTTAAACGTATTGTGTTATTTGAGGGAAATAGAGAGGGGACAGTGAATGTATTGTGTTGAGTTGTTTATATATGTTTTTACTTTTGAATGTTTGATTACCCAAACACCACAGTGGGTCCTGAGTACCCTTTCTTAAGAATTTAAAAAAACAATAAAATGTGGGGTTTGTTTTTTTTAAAAAAGAGACAGTGTGCACTGATCTCCACTTAAATCGCAAGAAATAATTCTTGAAACTTTTCCTCCCCATAATTTCTAATTTCTTTCAACACACCCGAGCAGTTCTCCTAATAGTAAACCTGAGTGAAGAAAAAAGGACCTTATTCAAAGGTAGGTCTGCGTGTTGGAAGCCACATTTCCCACAGGCAAACAACTTGATACTGAGCTACACGCGCCTCTGATCTTCACCGGTGATGCTGCCTCCAAATACTGAAACCTTACATGAAATAAGTCAGTCACCGCTGCTCGCCTTATGCACGGGTACTAAATCTCAAGAATGTGCACACACTTCAGCAGCCTTTATTTCCTTTACAACTCAGAGGGGAAATGTAATGTTTGATTTGCTGTCTATTTAAACTTTAATCTAGTCCTCAACATTAACTATACACAACACACACTCTCTCTCTCTCCCTCCTCCTCCTCCTTCTCTTGCTCTTCTTCCTTGTCCTCCTTTTCCTCCCTCTTCCTCCACCTCCCCTTCTGCAAACCCCACTCCCTTCTAGCATTGATGATGTTACCTAGTTGGGTAATGAAACGTTTGCAAGAAAACAACCAAGCTCCGAAAGCACCAAAGATCCTCCTCCTCCTCCTC
>NW_015412441.1:0-1856 GCF_001527695.2 Protobothrops mucrosquamatus | reverse complement strand
TTATTATTATTATTATTATTATTATTATTATTATTATTATTATTATTATTATTATTATTATTATTATTATTATTATTATTATTATTACTATTATTACTTGGAGGTAAGTCCTCTGGCATCCCCTTTGATGTTTAAAATGTTTTATTTTAAGCCTAACATACCACTCCCATTGCTGATCAGCTCTGAACAGTTTAAAATTCTATCATACTCAGGATTAAAAGAATGAAAAAAAAATCTAGATAAATGACATGTATTAACATCCTTGAATTTCACCCAATAACCCCCAATGTTCCTATGGTGAAGACCCATAAAACTCCATACAAAGAAGGAATCTCTCTCAATTCATCTTTTTCACAGAATTCTGTTTTTGTATTGTCTTAGCATGTATGGAGTTTTCACATGTGCTTGTTAAGGCAATGAGGTCTTTGGGGGAACTGGAATGTCTGATTAGTTTGGGGGAGACGGGGAGAGGAACAGCTTTCCCCTACAGAGCCATTCATTTTTCTCCAATTAAGCAGTGAGACACATAGATTTCCCAGTCAATGTGAAACGATGGAATGAAAGTTCAGAACAGCATTTTTTTCCTCTCTATCAATCAATCAAGAAATAATAGCCTATAGTATTGGAAATTTGGAAGGAAGCAGTTGTGAGACATAAATGGTAGTATCATGGGAATAAGATAGCATATTTCTATATCTATCTATCTATCTATCTATCTATCTATCTATCTATCTATCTATCTATCTATCTATCATCTACCTACCTACCTACCTACCTACCTACCTACCTACCTACCTATCTATCTATCTATCTATCTATCTATCTATCTATCTATCTATCTATCTATCTATCTATCTAGTAACAAGTATATTTCTTGAAATAGCTCATTTACATGTCATAATTCTTTGTTCGCCCTAAATGTTCTTCACGTTGCATTCCTAAATTATCTGCCTGAGATCCCTTTTAAAACTAATTGGCTATAAACAGGCAAGCATCAATAATCTGGACAGAAATCAGATTTATTGCCATATATAACTTTAGACAGAGAAACTAGAGATACCATGTCTCAATGGGCTCATAACCATGATTGAGTCAACTTAAGAACCACACCAAGCTTGGTATAGCATGTTGAAGGTCCACTCCAAAAGTGTTGCTGATTTGGGAGAGGGTTTGCAAACAATAGCACTAGGTTTAAGCAGTTTGGGGACCAACTAAAAGATTCTAAAAATCCATAAACTGTTCCTGCCCCTAATTCAAGTCTTGGGATCAGATTATTTGAAGGCCCACCTTCTTATATATCAGTCTTTTTAGAAAGATGACTGGGATGGAGACTCACTTGTTCATTTCAAAGTCTTCTCAAAGACATTAGGAGGAAGGCCTTTTGCTCAATTATGGTTAAGCTTTGGAATGTTTTTCCAGGAAAGCCCTTTTTTTAATTCAATTAATGACTTCCCAGAAGCTAATAAAGATGTTACTTTTTTTCCAAAAGCATTCTGTAATATAATTTTTATTTTCTCTTTCAATTGGTCTCCATTCTTTAATATATTTAGAATATTTATATTCCTGTATACTGGTTTTTGATACTATTTTTGTGTTTCATATGATGTTACAATTTAGAAATATGATTTTAATTGTAAATTTACCATTGGAAGCTTCCTAAAACACTTAAGATGTAAGGCAGGAAAGATATCTTTGAAAATAAAATATTTTTTTGCATAGGATGCTGAAGAAATATTTTAGTATTCATGAAATATTTTACTATTAAACATATTTTACTCCAAGATCTATCCTAGAGAAAGTTGCATAGATAGCCAATGTAACACAACTTTTCCAAGCGATTCCATGTGTACTGAATA
>NW_015412440.1:0-1856 GCF_001527695.2 Protobothrops mucrosquamatus | reverse complement strand
CCTTTTATCGTCATTTGACTTGTTACATCACCTGATCTGAATGCAAACTTATTTCTGGTTGTCTGTCTCAGGCCCCTCATCTAGTAGTTCTGCTATAAATACTTTGATAGGCAAGCCATTTGCTTATCTAGTGTTTGCAAATTATTTATACTTGTGTACCATCATTCTGCGCTACATAACACATTGTTCTTATTCCGTGGCAAAAATATTAGCAGCTTGGGAAGAAGGAGTCCCCCTTTGCCAATTATATTATAGATTATTAAATAAAATAATTGTTTAAAACAATTAATTCATTTAATTAAATCTTTTTCTGTTAATGAAATCACAAAGCTATAATTCAGCTATCCTTTTCTTGTATAAGTTGATTACCAGGGGCTTTTAGAGAAAAACATGATTTTCACAACTCATTAAAGTAATAACAAGTCTCATTCAGGTCAAGGTCAATTCCTGATTTCATGGACAAGTCCAGGGCTTTTTTTGTCATAGAACGCCCAGAACGGAGTTCCAGCACCTTTTTTGGATGAAACCTTGTAGGGTAGGCAAGGCGGGTTGTATGACATGTGTGAGTTCCGGCACTTTTTTTTTTTTTTTTTTTTTTTACAAAAAAAGCACTGGACAAGTCCATGTAGTTTGCTTGACAAGAATATGAATATGGCTTGGGGTTGCATTCTTCACCAATGTTTACTGTCAAACCAATCTAATCCACTGGCTTGGATTTTTTTTTCTGGACATAGCCAAAATTGGACTGATGCTGCCACCTGCTGACTGAATGGTTAAAAGGCTTCCTTATTTATCAGCATCATTTTTCTAGTACTGAATAAGTAGGGGAAAGTTTGATAGCTTTCATATAAATAAAGGTAGTCTTTGACTTACAACAGTTCATTTAGTGACAGTTCAAAGTTACAATAACACTGAAAAATGTGACTTATGGCCCTTTTTCACAGTTACAGTTTTGCAGGATCCTCATGATCATCTGATCAAAATTCAGCTGATTGGTAACTGGTTCATATTTATGACCATTTCTCTGACTCAAGGTCATGTGATCACCTCTTGTGACCTTCTGACAAGCAAAGTCAATGGGGAAGCCAGATTCACTTAACAACTGGGTTACTAACTCATCAACTGCAGCGATTCAGTTAACAACTGTGGCAGGAAAAGTCATAAAATGGGGCAAAATTCATTTAACAAATGTCTCACTTAACAACAGAAATGTTGGGCTCAATTGTGGTTGTAAGTCGAGAACTCCCTATAGAGCCAAAAATTACTTATAGAGTTTATTTTACCCTAAACGATGAGTGAAAAGCTGTGCTTACTCAGCATGGTAAATTCTGGATAGTTGAATCATGTTTTACTGAGCAAAATAATTGGTGCAGTTCCTGCAACACATTAAATCATAATTGCTAGTTTATAACAATAGTAATGAAAATGATAAAACCAGCTGTCTGGAGAAGGGTTTAATGTTGGGAAAGGTGCAAGGAAAGAGGAGAAAGACCACCAGCAAAGTGGATGGACTCAATGACAGTTGCAATGGATGCACCATGGAAAGAATGGGAAGGATCAGGTTAGGGACAGATCTTCTATGAAGAAAATCTATTTCTGTGGTTGCTAAGAGTTAACAGATTTCAGGATACATTATCAATTAGCATGGCAATTCTTGTACCTATTACTTCAATATATTATGGTTCAGTTAAGGATAGCTAGCAAGCAGGTAGCGTAATGTAAATTACAAACAGGAGTAATCACTAACCTGTGAGATTGCCAAACGTCGCTGAACTATAACTCCCCAAACCCTTCGCTATTGAACCTGCTAACTGAGGTTGCTGGGAGTTGTAGTTCAGCGGCATCTGGCGCAACGA
>NW_015412439.1:0-1856 GCF_001527695.2 Protobothrops mucrosquamatus | reverse complement strand
GAAGGAAAGGTTTATTGCGCAGGTTCAGAGAGCTACACAAAGCAAAGGGTCTGAACCCCGAGGAGTGTTCAGAGCTCACATATATAGTTTATGCAACGTATGCATTTCCTGACCCCTCTGGACCCCATATATGGTAATATTCTAAACATTCGTGTTCTCAGCATTCTTGATAGTATGGAAAAATACCAGACAGTTGAACTGTCATATGTCTGATTAACGAAACACTAAAAAGGACTTTCAGGCATATTTTCTCCTAAAAGCATTTATTAATGTTAAAGATACGTCAGCACAATATGGAGGAAATGCTTAGGACTGGCTTCTTTTCTGCTATGCATATATTTCTAAGCATTTCCCTCCCACCTTTCTTTGGGGTCATGGTTCACATATTCCAATCAACTTGGAAGATGTGATTTACTTCCGGTTTCTTCCCCTTCTGCCTGGTTTAACTATAAAAATGCCAGACAGCTCTGCATGTTGTCAAAGCAAGAATATACAGTATTTGCAGCGTTGACATGAACATTGACACAGAGATAAAAATAGGGAACTGGCTACTAAGCAAAGCAAGAAACAGGATATGGCTTAAACGGTCAGGAACAGTGGGGCAGAATATTATCTCGAGACACAGCAATTTCTGGAATGCTGAATCCCTTCACTTTGCCCTACTTCAGTTGGGCTCCCATCCTAATCCTTCAGATGGTTTTGAATTATTGTTAAACTATGCAGAAAAGTATTGGGAACATCTTACTTGGGTTCCATACAGCTCTTTAACCAACTTTAGCAGCTTTCTTATAGGTGTTTTGATCTGACTCTGGAATGCCTACCACATTCATTTACTGTGTGGATTGAGAAGGCAATGTTTCAAACCCTAGTTTGTAGCAATGTAAGATGGTGATGAATGTATTTTTTTACCAGCTCCAGCATCTTCAAACTTGGCCCTTTTATGACTTGTGGACTTCAACTCCCAGAATTCCTCAGCCAGCATGCCTGGGTGAGGAATTCTGGGAGTTGAAGTCCACAAGTCATAAAAGGGCCAGGTTTGAAGACCCCTGAGCTAGCCTATATGGCTTAGCAAGGTTGTATACATGGTGTCTTTGACTTAATGTTTATTTCACTATTTGTTTTTAATTATTTCACATTTTACCATAAATCACCCAAAGAACCTTAGTTACTGACCAGCAGGTAAGTAAATAAGTAAGTAAATATTTGCAATCAACATGTAAATTAAAAATGTAAGTAGTAACTTAAGGAGAATGGAGTAGCTCAACAATGCAAATGGCAGTTTTGGGTGAGGAGGTCATTGGGAATGGGAGAAAAGAAAGAATTCAATGTTCTCTTGTTGCCTTCTGTGTCTCAATTCCATGTTTCGTTAATGCCATGTCCAATCTTCCACTTAAACTCGCCTATTTGTCTTACATATTTGTACGGATACCATGAATGATATACAGTGTAAGTTGTTCTCAGCTTCTTGGAAGAAAAGTGAGACAAAGGTGTCATTAAAAATAATAAATGTAAATAATAATGACTGAACTCACTGAATAAAATAAGGGCTCTTTCAAGCAATAGAAGTCAGAGCAGATGGCAACATCAAGTTGACCTTAGCTGGTCCTGGAAAAGAAAATATGCAGAGTCTAATCTGATTAACGTTTGAGACTGCGAGGAAATCCCAGGGGCTGTAGAGAACACAGCAAAGCTGAAAAAACATTCTAGAAGAAGGTAATGGCAATCTACTTCCATATCGCAGCCAATAAATGGAGTCCACCAGATACATATTGTGGCTAAGAAAATGACATAAATATATCCCTGAAGTTACTAGGAGTCACAGACTTTATTTTTTTGTTCAAGTACTATAGTACAAA
>NW_015412438.1:0-1856 GCF_001527695.2 Protobothrops mucrosquamatus | reverse complement strand
CGGGACTGGCCTAGGGGATTTTATAGGGGTTTTAATTACTTTTAATTGGACACTCTCAAATATTTCGTTTTAATTAAATTTTAACTAGGTGTAATATGTATTTATGTTAGCTTTTTATCATCTGTCAGCCGCCCTGAGTCCGAAAGGAGAAGGGCGGGATATAAATGCAATAAATAAATAAATAAATAAATAAATAAATATTATGGTCTCATAAATCACTTTCAAAAAGAAAGGTTGTCTATTTTGTCATTTAACTTTCATTGGTGGGTAAATGTCAGATACAATGATGGAGAATAACTTAAGATAAACAGTCTCTTGATAAATATTTCCGATGATGGAATTTGCTAGGTGATGGGTGAAATTGGATCTTAGCCTTTAGTCCTTGTTCATTTCTTTAATCTTTGTAAAGGAGAATTATTTGGTGAATTCTACTACTAACAATGAATATAGTGACTATGGATACAACAAACGTACCAATGGATGAGAATACCGTGGGGAAAACAAATTTAAATAAGAATGTAAACAGGATTTATGATGAGGCAATCGAGATGATCAATGAAAAGAAACTTTATACTGATGTGGTTATTATTTGCAGAAACATGAGAAAAATGTTTATATTTAATTGTCATTTGTTTAAATAAGAACTGGCTGAGGAATTCTGGGAGTTGAACTCCACAAGTCTCACATGGGCCAAGTTTGAAGACCCCTGAAATAGAGTATTGTGTTGTGTTGTGCTGTAATATATGTCCATTTGCTAGCTTTGATGGAATGGATGACTGCAGCATTTTGGCTCTCGAAAGTTCCGTGAAATAGGAGCTCACAGTTTGCAATAAAGTTGATGAAATGGTTCTCAATGAGGCACTTTGATCTCAGATTGATCTGCAATATAAGGATAATTGCCACAACCTTATTTTACAAGATTGCAGCAAGAATTAGAGTGATAGTAGTATTTTGCTGGTTCAAAGGCCTTTATTCTGTAAGCATCATTACTGGATGTGTATAATGAAAGTACGAGTTTGGATTGGTTTTGATATAATTTTATATAATTTCCTTAAGTACCTTCTTAAAAATTTCAGACAATTTGGTAACTCTCATATGCACATGAGAAAAAAATTGCATGAAGAAGATGTATAAAAGATTTTAATTAGCCATGTTCATAGTTTGCTGACACTAAAACTGTCTGGTGTTAACATTTCCAAGAATTTAATTAACAAGTACAACAAGATTTGCTTAATGCTATAATGTGGAAGTACATGAGTCTGGTAGCTATTTTAATATTGAAATATTAGAATGTCTATATATAGATTAAAAAGTGCAAATTTCTCCCAATCTTATGATATTATTACAGCTTCATTAACATTCAAAAAGTTGATTTGATAGAAAGGTATAAATTGCCTTACCCTGTTGCTGTCATTCCCCCCCCCCTTTTTTTTTTCTCTGACTCTTCTGAAATTATAAATATAGGAACAATCGAAGAACTTGTGATGGGAAAATTGTAGTGAATTCCAATTATCTGTACTCTTATTTGTACTAAATCTAGGGAGGGGAAATGACAAAAAGTGATGATGTCTATGGATATTCTCAATCATCCAGGTCAGGGATAGGCCACCTTGGCTCTTTTATGACTGGTGGACTTCAACTCCCAGAATTCCTGAGACAGCCATGCTGAGGGGAAAGGGAGAGGTTTCCAAGCTGAGCCATGCTGGCTCAGGAATTCTGGGAGTTGAAGTCCACGGGTCATAAAAGAGCCAAGGTTGCCTACCCCTGACCTAGAGGAACATATGAAAGCATAATTAATGTTAATTAATGTAGACTTTATTAGTTTAGAGCAGGGTAGGCAACTTTGGCTCTTTTAT
>NW_015412437.1:0-1856 GCF_001527695.2 Protobothrops mucrosquamatus | reverse complement strand
AAAAAGGTTCAATCAATCAGTCAATTTCAACTTCTTGCAGAAAAAAAAAAGATCTTGGAAAGTTGGAATTGATTGATTGAACTTTTTAGTCCCACCCAGTCTGTCATTACCACTGCAGCCATGCCCACCCAATGGGCCACACCCACCCGGCATTCGACGATGCATAAGTGGGCTTTGGGTTGCAGTTTGGGCACTCGGTTTCTAAAAGGTTCGCCATCACTGTCCTAGGGCTTTAGCCGAAGAAACCAGAAATTGATCAACAGCTGGGATGCTCACTGAGCCTACACAAAACGCTTACACAAAGGTTACGGGGAGTTTTGCAACAGACAATTGCTGAGAAGATTTTGCTTCCTTTTTCCTTTTCTTTTTCCTTCTTGATGAAGTAAGGGCTAAACTTGCACCCGGAAGAAAATATTGGTAGTCCTTGACTTGCTGTCACAACTGAAACCAGAATTTCCATTGCCCAGCAAGCCAGTTGTTAAGTGAGTCATGCTCAGTTTTACAACCAGTTTTGCCACTTTGTTAAGTGAACCACACAGTCATTAAGGGACCCAGTTTGCTCCATTGGCTTTGCATATGGGAAGACAGCTGGGAAAGTCCCAAATGAGGATCCCATGAATGAAGGATGCTGCAAGCGTCATAAATACACGATTCTGTGACTGATGGGAGGCTGCAATGGCTGTAATTGCGAGGACCGGTCGTAAGTCACTGTTCTCAGGGCCAGTGTAACTTCGAACGGTTGCTAAACAAATGGTTGTAAGTCAATGACTTCCTGTACGTTGCTACCTCCTGATTTCAGAAGACTGCAATATATGACAGAGATGTAACATATTCTACCTTGATGAAAGGGCGAGGCAGGAAAACCCCAAGGATGCTACTTTATCTTTTTCTTCCTGCTGTTGCCTGGTTCAGAATATTTTTTTTCCCATTCTGCTTTTCACTTTAGGAAAATCTTTAACGTCTAACTTGGTTTTCTCTTTTATCCATCACAGATATTAATATTTGGTTTCTTTGGCTATCCTTCCTACGCTGTTTCTTTAAACTCTGGTGTTTTGGAGGAAGTTACTGAATGCTGGCTATTCAATTGTTGAGAACAGTTCTACCTTTTTAAATACGACACATTTTAACCACACATGGTAAAGTGACACACAAATGACCAAAACCCTCTTTTTTGTAGCTCCCTGGCCATTTCATTTTTGTAAATTCTCAGTATATTTAATTTAACAATTAATTGCAACCATTTAAAAATAACTTGATTGGAAAGGCATTAAAAGTTTTCCTCAATCCTTACCTTAGCACGGCAGACATAATGCATCCAGTACAATTACACTGATCTTCATCATGATGCATGCCCAGATTATGACCCAGCTCATGGGCCATTGTAACTGCCATCCTAAGATTTATTGTGCTATGATCCTGAAGAAAAGAGAACAATTTGTTTATTGTTAGTCTGCCAAGAAACTGAAACAAATTATTATTAGCTCTAAGTGGCTAAAACTGGTGACTAAGTGACTAATTTTAAGTTGAGGATACCATCTTAGGATTCCTCTAGCTTTTCTGAATGTATGTGTGCCCACCAAGACTCCAGAACATACACAAATACATCTAGAAGGAAACTTTAAAGCCCAGAAGCTACAGCACAGGAGAAGATCAAAACGCATGCATCCATTTGCTGTCTGCATTTATTCAGTTACTAAAACTTACAGGCAACTTCAGTCCAAAAACTATTCAGTGTCTTTTGCTACAAGCTAGCATTTTCAGAATATTGAAGGTAGCCATCCTAAACAGAATTAAGAATGAGTTGCTCTTTCTGAATAAAATGACCTTCTGGTGGAAACAGGATTACCTCCTACTAC
>NW_015412436.1:0-1856 GCF_001527695.2 Protobothrops mucrosquamatus | reverse complement strand
GTCCATCCTCATAGCATTTATCAGTTACTATTTGGGCAATTCTTAAACAGAGATTTAGTTCTGCTGGAAAGAATGCTAAACCAGTATTTAAAACTAAGCTGCCTGCCAGCTGACAGGTACTATGAGAGATGAGAAGAGAAATGGAAAGCGCTCTCCCGCATTGTGTAACCCTATAGTTGGGTTGCTTTTAAAAGGGGAGCCGTGTTAAATGTTGTTCGAAAAGCATTATGTCAAACTGGTGTTTCAAAATAGCCTGACTTAATTATTGGCACTTTACCATGCAGCCACCCCCCACACGTGTCATTTGGAAATCAAACAAAACCTGGAGCAGATAGCTAAAAGCATTGGACTGATGGACTATCAAAATTCCTCCCTGCCCTTGTTCCATGTTAAGTGCTATCCACCAGTCTTTAAATCGATATAACTATGCCAGCATAGAATTTGATGCCCCCTTAGTAACTCCTGTTCTACCAGGCTGGTTAATTAAGCAGGTTTTATATGTATAACAGAAAAAGGATGAATTTAAGAAAATATGTGATAGGGATGGGTACCTAGCTAGCACTTAACTAGCTAGCAAGAAGAGAGCTAATTCCTTAGGAAGTTCAGAAGCTCTCTTTGTGCTCGTGCCTATAATCTCTTCTTATCTGATTCAATGAGACATATTTGGTCGTATCAGCAGCAATGATCCTCCTAGGCAAATTCTAATCTGCTTTGGAAGACATTTTACTAAACAGGATGCACTAAGAAATTTTATCAGACAATCACTAGATGATTAATAGTGAGTTGGGTCACAATGAATTCTAAACCACAATCTGACCTATAGACGACAATGGCTAGATTCATACATACCACATTAAAATCAAATAAATACGAATGTAGTACAATATGTGAACTTAGCTAAGATTTCCTCGTACATTTGGACTTGGATCTATCATATCTCCAATCCCTACGAAAACATTCATGTAAGTGGGAATGTAGAACTGGCATCTGATGTGATTGTCACTTATAAAAGTGGCTTAATAACACAGCATGATTCCATGAATCCAATCGGGATCAGAATAGTATCAGCCACTTCTTCCATGATGTTTGTATGCTGTGTTAAAAATCATGGTGACCTAGACATTTGCTTGCTTGAATGTACGCAGTCCCCAACTCAGTGCAATCAGTACACTACATGTACAAATGTGAAAATGTACACAAACACACACATATTGTGACAGTGATGCCAACATGTGGTAGGTGCTACATAGATGGCTTCTCAACTCACTTGATATACGCCAGTTCACCATCCTTTTGTATGGAGATCTGTGTCACTAGAAGCAAGAGTTCTTCTTTATAGGCATAACAGCAGGAAAAGAGTGTATTTTTCATGGAAATTGTAAAGTTCCTGATTCAACCCCAAGTATCTTACCTGCAGGGTTGGGAACTGCTGCTTGCCTTCATAAATGGACTAGCTATTTGGCTGAGTACAAGGCAACTTCCTCTGTACAAAATAATAAAGTCCAATTATACCCCATATTATAATGTACTGAACATATATTATAGTTAAACTTATTGCTAATCTAGCATTTTTATGAGTGTAGGGATATGTTTAATTAGTGTGGATAGGTGGCAATGCATTCAAGAGCAATAGCAATAGCACTTAGACTTATATACCGCTTCACAGTGCTTTACAGCTCTCTCTAAGCAGTTTACAGAGTCAGCATATTGCTCCTAACAATCTGGGTTCTCATTTTACCAACCTTGGAAGGATGGAAGGCTGAGTCAACCTTGAACTGGTGAGACTTGGATTGCCAAAATGCTGGCAGTCATCAGAATTAGTCTGCAGTACTGCATTCTAACCATTGCACCAATAT
>NW_015412435.1:0-1856 GCF_001527695.2 Protobothrops mucrosquamatus | reverse complement strand
AATAATAATAATAATAATAATAATAATAATAATAATAATAATAATAATAATAATAATAATAATAATAATAATAATAATAAAGTTGGAAGGGACCTTGGAAGTCATCTAGTCCAACCCCCTGCTCAGACAGGAGATCCTACACCATTTCGGATAAATGGCTGCCCAGTCTCTTCTTAAAGACTTCCAGTGTTGGAGCATTCCCAACATATAAATTAAATTAAATAAATAAATAAATAAATAAATAAATCTGGAGGCAGGTTGTTCCACTGGTTAATTGTTCTGCTTGAGCAGGGGGTTGGACTAGAAGACCTCCAAGGTCCCTTCCAACTCTTCTTATTCTGTATCAGGACTCAGGGTGACATGATAGCAGTCTTCCAATATTTGAGGGGCTGCCACAAAGAAGAGGAGGGGGTCAATTTATTCTCCAAAGCCCCTGAAGGCAGGACAAGAAGCAACGGATGGAAACTCACCAAGGAGAGAAGAAACCTAGAACTAAGGAGAAACTTCCTGACAGGGAGGACAATTAACCAGTGGAACGGCTTGCCACCAGAAGTTGTGGGTGCCCCAAAGCTGGAGGTTTGTAAGAAGACACCGGACAGCCACTTGTCTAGAGTGGTATGGGGTCTCCTGCTTGAGCAGGGGGTTGGACTAGAAGACCCCCAAGGTTCCCTTCCAATTCCATTAATCGGATGATAAAAATGGGCCCATCCAGAATGGAGAACCTCCATAAGGACCTGAACTTTTGCCTTCTCTTCTTGCCCGTCTTGATGGGCGAAAATACGGAGAAAGTGTGACCGTGTTGCTTTACCAAAAACATCTCTTCCGTGAAGAGAGAACAGATTTTTTTTCTTTGATAGCAGGAACTATTAATCCCCGATAAATAAATGCAAGCAGGCAGGTCTGCAGCCCATCGGGTGCCAAAATCCGAGAGTTTAAAGCAACAGGATTTAACTCCGCTTGCCTCCCCCCCCACCCCCCAAAATCCTTTGGAGTGTTAAAAGAAAGGCAAGCTTGAAGAAAGGATACTCCTGTGATTAATGCTTCTCAAGTAAATCTCTTCTGCACCAAGGCACTGATAGGAAGTTACACACCGAAGGAGAGATTTTTCTACAATGTGCTGAAAAAAAAAAACGGATGGTGCTGCCGCAGCCAACGAAGCGTCCGTTTTGCAAAAAAGGGCAGGTGGGTTCTCCAGTTTCTCCCAGCAGCTTGGAAGACCCCTTCCGGCTACTTCACGGAGAGCTGCATGGTCTGGTGACTTAATTGTTATTAAATTTGGTTGCCGCACATCTCGCTTCGAAGGTCTATCTGTACGGGATCCTGGGTGGTCTCTGAGCTGGGTTGTTTCCTTGCAGACGTTTCATGTTCTGACTAGGTAACGTCATCAGTGCTAGAAGGGATTGAGGTTTGCAAAAGAGGAGGAGGAGGAGGAGGAGGAGGAGGAGGACGACGACGACAACTCAGGGATCCTTGATGCTCTCTGAGCATGGCTGTTTTCTCGCAGACGTTTCATGTTCTGACTAGGTAACATCATCTCTAGAAAGAGTGCAGCGAAGAGCAACAAAGATGATCAGGGGACTGGAGGCTAAAGCATATAAGGAACATTTGCTGGAATTGGGTATGTCTAGTTTAACGAAGAGAAGGACGAGGGGGGACAGGGCAGCAGTCTTCTAGTATCTCAGGGGCTGCCCCAAAGAAGAGGGAGTCAAGCTATTCTCCAAAGCGCCTGAAGGCAGGACAAGAAGCAACAGATGGAAACTAATCAAAGAGAGAAGCAACCTAGAACTAAGGAGAAACTTCCTGACAGTGAGAACAATTAACCAGTGGAACAACCTGCCTCCAGAAGTGGTGAATGC
>NW_015412434.1:0-1856 GCF_001527695.2 Protobothrops mucrosquamatus | reverse complement strand
TTTAAGGTGTTTTAGGAAGAACTGTCATTAATATGTTATATATTTTGTTTCTATTTATTTTGAATTTTAGAAGTTTATAGCCTGTGGATAATTAAATTTCCTTTAAGATATTATTTCTTTTTGTTGCATGATCTTTTAAGATGATTTAAAAGGAATTATCATTTAAATATAGATTCACTTGACAAAAACAGTTGTAATAAATAAAATATATGAGTGAAAAAATACTATAATTTCAGCAAGATGGAATATAAGACGAGTGGGTATGAAAGAGTAGCATAAGCTTTAGCCAAAGGATCATAAGGGGTTGCAAGACTGTAAAGTTCTTTCTTCAACTTTCTCTTCTGTTGCATCTTTCATCTTTCTACTTTCTTGAAAGTATATAGTGTACAGCTGTAGCCATTTTAATACAAAAAAATGCTATTTTTTCTCCCCCCCAATTTAAAATGGTAGTTAGAAAAAAACTATAAGCCCTAGCAAGTAGAGGAAGAAAAGTTTGGAGAGTTAAGGACAAGAAAAGATGGACACACAAACAGATAAATAAATAAACTAAGCCAAGTCAACTTCAATGACTCCCCAGTCATTAAATAAGAAATAGAATTTGTTTCAAGACTAGCTCCTACTGTGCTATTGCAGTCTGGTATAAAGAAAACAAACTATCAAATTAGTATTTTATGTTTCTTGTGCTATGTTTGCTAATATCCACTTCCAAGGGCTTCTTGGTATACTATGCCTATGTATCACAAGGATGACACTAGGGAGATTGATTAAAATATGGTAATTATGGAATTTTGATATTTCTCTTTGCAACTGTTGACAATTTCCATGTATCTTTCAGATATGTTAAATAACAATTTCTGGAATTTCCAGCCAATATGGATAAGCTACTTTAGAAATAGGAAGAAGAAATGCATCTTAAATGTCACCTGCAGAACTTGGTTTATTTCAGTTTTATCAACATCTACAAGGAAGTGGGTTGACTACTTCAAGGTAACATTGGAATATCAATTTGTTAACATGACAATGCTATAGTTTCTTAAGAAAAACATGATATGCTATAATTCAATTTGACAGAAAGCTCAGATGATAAAAATCCAATTACTAGCTGTTGGGTATGATGACAAACTATGTAAATATTCGGCTTGACAGACCATAAAAACACTTTGGCGGTAACTGACTAGATCTTCCTCTCCATGGAAGTGTCAGACATGGGAATAATTTTAAAAATCCTTTACCACTAAAACATATCTGACAGGTCTTTCATAGATTATGTACATCCTACATAGTATAAAATATACAATAATAAATTATGCAGAACTGAAATAAAATATTAGTATTTACTCCATCTAGTTCATTTCAATTAAATGACATTGCAGCCCTTCTTTATTTTTTCTTTTTGCAATTGTAAAGGATAATGAAATTCTTGAGAACTTAATTTCCAGGGTAAAAAAAGACAAACTGAAGACGACTCAGCTAAAAGTGGAGCCAATGACTACAGCAGAATGAAAAGCTGGTGAGCAAATTGATTCTTCTTAATTCTTCCCTGGACAAGAAGAGGATTTGAAATTACCCACAAGTGTTCCAGACAGTAATCTTTTTTTTTAATTGAAAAGTTTTATAAAAATTACAATATAAACCCCTAAACCCACCCACCCTAATCCCCCCCTCTCCCTCCCCCACTTCCCAGAGCTAAATACAGGGTTACAAATATAATAATCATAATCTAATCTTGATGAGGCAAGACAGCGGTCTCCAAAGGGTTTAGAGCTCTGGGAAATGAGGAAAAACTCAAACTGAAGCCAGAGAATGCAGATGACCACTAGATGTCAAGAGAATGCAGATCACTGCAAACCAAATCA
>NW_015412433.1:0-1856 GCF_001527695.2 Protobothrops mucrosquamatus | reverse complement strand
TCACCTACATCGTCCACCTGGGACGACTCGGGAACTCAACTCCTACCCCGGGCAGCTCACCCATCCCCCTATGCCCAGGGGAAAGGTTTCAAGCCGTTTGACAGCAGATGCAAGCTGTCAAAACGGCTTTTACGCAGAAACAGGCGGGAGGCAGCAACAGCTGCGTCCAACGGAGTAGCCTGCCACCGGAAGTCTCCCAATTGAGCATATTTATTGCAAGGTTAGCGCTCTATAAGAATCTGACCAACTAGCGGTCAAAGGAAAAGAGCAGGAGATAAGAGAGGCATCTTATGAGCCCACAGGGATTCATGACTGATGACGCATTTGACCCCTTGCTCAGGCTCAGCCTGGTCACCTCCTACAAATCCTTAATGTCTTTATTTCTCATGTCACCTGGTTTATACGCAGGAAGGACTGATTGGAGATGGATGGAAGCACTGACTGTCAGAATTCCACTCCCAACGAGACCGGAAATCTGGCATTACTTTCCGGACTTCAATGTTACTTTTACGCAGCTTTTTTTTTAAAATTATGTTTTAAGAAAGATCAATCTGCTTCCCCCACTTGTTTGAGTACTCAACCGGTTATGCAAATACATTTAAAAACCCACATCCATTAAAACAGAACACTCTTAAAGCCACTGAACAGCAAATTAAAATAATTTGTCAGCAAAAATCCCTTTTAAAAACACAACATAAATCAACAGATAATAGCAAAAGTTCTTTTAAAAAAAGAAAACTCCGAAGGACTTTAGAGACAGCTCTTTAGTTCAACCCTTTCTGTCGACTTAGCTTATTAATTGTCTGCATTTTAACGTGTATTCCATTTGCATCCTAACTTTAATAGATAAATGATAGATAGATAGATAGATAGATGATAGATATATAAAGAAAAAGAGATAGATAAATAGATAGATAGATAGATAGATAGATAGATGATAGATATATAAAGAAAAAAGATAGATAGATAGATAGATAAAGAAAAAGAGAGAATGATAGATAGATGATAGATAAAGAAAAAAGAGACAACGATAGATATATAAAGAAAAAAGAGAGAACGATAGATAGATAAAGAGAGAGTAGATAGATGATAGATGAAGGAAAAGAGAGAGAGAATGATAGATAAAGAAAAAGAGAGAGAATGATAGATAGATAGATAGATAAAGAGAGAGTAGATAGACAGATGATAGATACATAAAGAAAAAAAGAGAGAGAAGATAGATAGATTCTTGGTTCCTGACCTTGCTTAGAATGGAAGGTTGGCAGCTTTTTGGAACAGGTGTAAGTTGTATATTTGAGACACGTTCAGAAGTGATTTGGGATATGTATTTCTGGGTGAGGTTGAGTTCTTGGGAGAGAGGGATCGTCCTGGCACCGTCGGTTCCTCGCCCAACTCTTTTTCCTTCAGTGTGGACTCTTTCAAGGTTCTTTGAGATCCTGAGAGGTCCTTGGTGCTCTCTGAGCTTGCTTGTTTTCTTGCAGACATTTCATGACCCAAACTAGGTAACATCATCAGTGCTAGAAGGGAGGGGGAGGAAGAGGAGGAGAAGGAGGAGGAGGAGGATGTGGTCTTTGGTGCTCTCTGAGCTTGCTTGTTTTCTTGCAGACATTTCTTGACCCAAACTAGGTAACATCAACAGTGCTAGAAGGGAGGGGGAGGAGGAGGAGGAGGAGGAGGAAGAGGATGTGGTCTTTGGTGCTCTCTGAGCTTGCTTGTTTTCTTGAAGACGTTTCATGACCCAAACTAGGTAACATCATCAGTGCTGATGGTGTTACTTAGCTTGGATAATGAAATATCCAAGATGTAATGACTAGTAGAGCTAATCCAGATCTTAAACCACATTCTCCTCACTAGAC
>NW_015412432.1:0-1856 GCF_001527695.2 Protobothrops mucrosquamatus | reverse complement strand
TCTTTCTTTCTTTCTTTCTTTCTTTCTTTCTGCAACAACTCTGGGTGGCAAACAAAATGGAAATGGGAACCATTGTACGAAAACTTATAATTCAAAGGAAAAATGGCTGCTAAAGATAAAAGCAATATCATGTAATATAAATCCAGCCGGGCTTCACAATTCCCCACAGCTGGCCAAATAGCTAGGTTTTCAATGCTTTCCAGAAGGCCAACAGCTTTGGGATTGATCTGAGCTCAGGTGGTAAGGTGTTCCAGAGGCAGGTGTCATGGCAGAAAAGATGCTTCCTGGGTCCTGCCAGATGACATTCTTTGATGGATGAGATACAAATATGTCCCTCCTGTCAGAGAATGGGCAGGACCTTTGGAGAGAGGCAAACCTTTAAACATCCTGGACCTGCTTTATAGATAACAACCAGCACCATGTGTGTGTGTGTGTGTGTATAGTAAGTTTTTTTCAGACAGACCGGTCTGATTGATGCACCTTAGGCTTTTTTCAACTGCTATACTGCAGTTCTACTATTATGATCACTTTTGCCTTGCAGCTCCAACCTAGGAGCGTTAAGCAGGCTCACGTCGCTGCTGTGATTCCAGAAGGATGTCCAAATCTCACACTAGTTCAGTCTAGAATAACGCAATCCCACGTAGAACTGAAGATGGAACATTACCAGACCTGGAGATGTCCCTAAAACACAGGGACTCATTTTTTCTAGAGTTGAGCTGACCCTACAGCCTCCAGACACTGAGTCAAGACCTTCACGGCATCATTGGTCAGCTCAGCCAGGGCAGAGATATACAACTGAATATTATGCTTATGGAGATTCTCAATCATCCAAGTCTGAAGAACTGAAGAAGCTTCTTGGATGAGAAGCAAAACATCTTTAAGGAAAAACAAAGTCCAGTTGCTTTTGAAAAAAGCACCTTTGGGACAACTGAATATTATCTGCTTACTATGACAGCCTCACTCCATGCCACTGGAGGAGCTCATTCAGGGGCTTCATATAAATGTGGAACAAGAGTGGAGAGAATGTTGAGCCCTGAGGCACTCCACAAAGCAGCAACTGTGGGCAACAACTCTCCCCTTCTATCAACACTGAATGGAAACCCCACTCCCCAGAACTGTGCCTCCCCACACGTAATCCTCAGTCTAGAAGGATGCCTTGATCAATGCTATCAAAGGCTGCTAAGAAGTCATGGAGAGCAAGTATGGATGCACTACACCTGTCCTGTTCCTACCAGAGATCATCCACAAGTGCAATCAATGCTATTTCAATCTGATTCAAGCTAAATCTCGACTATTTAGTAAAGGAAAAGTATGGCTGGAAAAAAAAAACTTTATAGCATGCAGTGCTTTTTTCCAGGGTGTTAGTAAATCAGCTATTTCCTTCCCAGAGTTCTCCATTCCATTCCCACAGAGGTGTCTGCAGAGTGGCTGTAACAAAATTTTCAATATGGCGCACACGGCAGTGTGAAGTGTGGACAGCTTGATTTCTTCCTTCTCCTATTTCTCTGTTTCTCACACAATTGTCTGATATCATTCCTGGTCTGCAGGCCTCAATGATTTTCTTCTGTGCTTCAGCAGTGTTATTGACATCATCACCCTGTTGAGCATAGATAGTGCCATTTTGGATATCTAAAGCTGGTTTCACATAACAGACTGGACCCTAAAGCCAGCTTAACAAAACACAGCACTTATACTAACAAATCATGTCCTACCCATAAGAATAAACTATGCTAATTCTTCTTCTTCTTCTTCTTCTTCTTCTTCTTCTTCTTCTTCTTCTTCTTCTTCTTCTTCTTCTTCTTCTTCTTCTTCTTCTTCTTCTTCTTCTTCTTCTTCTTCTTCTTCTTCTTCTTCTT
>NW_015412431.1:0-1856 GCF_001527695.2 Protobothrops mucrosquamatus | reverse complement strand
AGGAAGGAGAGGAGAAAAAAGAGGAAGAGGAGGAAGAAAAAAGGAGAAACAGGAAGGGAAGGTGAAGGAGGAGGAGAAAGAAGAAGAGGAGGAGATGAGGGAGAAGAAAGAGGAAGAGGAGAAAAAGAGGAAGAAGAAACAGAGGAGAAATAGAGGAGGGAGCAGGGGAGGAGGAGGAGGAGGAGGAGGAGGAGGAGGAGGAAGAAAGTTTCTTTGAAATTACTAATCTGAATACTTGGCATTTCAATTAACCCATCTTGGCTTTTTTTAGCAAGCTAATCAGGGTCAGTGTTGGTCAGTGGTTGGACAGGGAACCACTTGGAGATCTGCAAGCTGTAGGCTGGATCAGCAAGTAGAAAAAGAAAAAGGAAAGGAAAGGAAAAGAAAACTAGACACTATTGAAGGTGTCTGCATTTAACACTTACTTGATTGTGGGGTCATAAGGTGACAGATCTATCCTGCATTTTTTCTCTGGATATGATTATGAATGTGCACAAGAAAATTCAGAGGATATTGAATCACTAACATTGCCATTATTGAGTGGCTCTCAAGTAAAATAGGATATTCCTTGGATAGCATTGGTATATAGTTCTAAAAAGCAATGAAGTTTAAATCCAATCAAGTGTTAGAGATGACTATTGGTTCAGTTTTTCTAATTAATGGAATGGGATGGAATGTACTACCATGTAATATAATGATAAGGGTTAATTTGGGGGGCCTATCTCCTCAATATGTAAATGGAGAATAATTAACTATACTGAATATTAATTAAAGATAAATTAATTAACTCAACCTTTGCCTGAAAACACATGCTTGCTAAACACGCCGCTCGCTTGCTTGCCCTTCCCCCAAAAACACGCCACTCTTTCTCCGAAAACAGGCTGCTCGCTCACTGTTCCTCTGAAAACAGGCCACTCCCTCTGTCTCTTCTCACTGCTTTGGTAAGAAAAGCCTCTTCTCTTCTCGGTCTGCCCCTTTTATACCTTCTCTTCTCTCCGCCCTCCTCCTCCTCCTTTTCTTTTCTGGGGGCACTGGAAGCTCCAATTGCTATGTTGCCACGTGCGCAGTGTTAGGCCGTCCTGGCTAAACATCCAACAGAGATCCAGCAAACAGGAACGGTAAACCATCAAAGCTTTAATCAGCGAAATGAAATAAAGTTAGCACTGGGGTAACAGGGCCGCAGCGCTTCTATATGTACCGCATGCCCACCCGGCCTCTCCCAGGCCCACCCTGCCTAGCCCCTCCCCCGTGGTCAGTCCATACTACCGTCTGCGGCCACTGGGCCATAGCGGGGCCTCCGTACTGGTCCCCATCCGATGGCGTAAGCCGACGACCATTGGGGCCCCCTCCCAAGGGCCTGAAGAACCGGGTACGCCCCTTATCTGTCTAGAAGGATCCCTGACCGGAGCCCCGGCCTGTCGGGCCCGTCCAGGGTGCTGTGCGCATCCACCCGCATCCCCTCCCGCTTCTGTCATAAGCAAGTGGTCGCCGGGTGTAAGCCTGAGCTTTGGGCTGGCTAGATGGAATCTTGATGGCTCTGCTGGGGTTCCCATCCCCCGCCTAGGCCTTGAGGGTGGTGGTGCAAGATAGCCTGTCTCCCCGAACTGGTCCCGAAGTATATCCAAGGTGTATTGACTGGGAGCGGTGGAATAGCTCCACTCCTAACTTGTGGGGTCCCACAGGGGTCGGTCCTCTCTCCACTTCTGTTCAATATTTATGTGAAGCCGCTGGGGGAGATCATCCGTGGCTTCGGGGTGGATTTCCATCAGTACGCTGACGACACTCAGCTGTACATATCCACCCCGGGCCACCCCAACGATGCCCTTGACGTGATGGCCCGATGCCTGGAGGCCGTG
>NW_015412430.1:0-1856 GCF_001527695.2 Protobothrops mucrosquamatus | reverse complement strand
TAGCGGAAGAGAAGCAGATCTAAGCATTCCACCATGCTGTGCTGACGTATTGTAATCTTAATAAATGCTTTTAGGAGAAAAAATGCCTGAAAGTCCTTTTAAGTGTTTCGTTACTCAGACACATGACATTATGCTTAGATCTCATCTCATTCTAAAACAATATGGGGTCCCAAACCCCATCCAGTGCCTCGAAGTTTGAAAGGTACTGGTAAAGATTTGGGGAACACCAGGAATGAAGGAGAAGGAATTGTATGACACCAGCTTCCTCCTAGCAGCAGCAGCTTCCACGGGGGGAGAAGCGACAGCCGGCAAGCCGGGGGAGAAAGGAATCTGGCAGATTTCCCAGCTGGGAGCGAGGCCAAAGATATCGGGGGGGGACGTCAGATTGTGATAAGCCAAGTGAAGGCTCCGGACGAAGCCGTGCAGCATTGCCAGCAAAATTGGTGAGTCACAGTCCTGAAGACATAAATAATTCCAAATTGAGGCCTTTCCAGCAACTGAGCTCACCACAGCTAATAGAAATCTTACGGCAGCTTGAAGTGATGCAACTGCCAGAACTACACCCGGTCATCTTGCAGATGGGGGAGGCCCAGCATGTCCAGCAATCATTGAGGGGCCTACAACAGCAGAATACACCACTACAAACCCCACTTGCACAGTCACCATTGGGAGGCCTGCAGCAGCAGGGGGCACTACCAGCCTCCACTGCCCAGCAACAGAGAGCCCACCAACCATGGGATTGGCAGGCAGGAAGGGGCCAACTGCAACTGGGGCACCATATCAACAGCAGGGAGCCCAGCAGCCATGGGACCAACAACCGGGGTGGGGCCGGGCAGCAACAGCCCCAGTGGGGACCGCAACAGCCTGTTTTTGCACCACCCTTCAATGCAACCTTTGATGGAGACCCAGAGAAGCTGATTTTTTTTCTCAACCAAGGGCGCACTCACTTGAACCGTTGGGCCTACCATTATCCGGACCCAGGTGCCATGGTTGACGTATTTGCATCCAACCTAGAGGGAGAAGCAGCTGAATGGCTGAATAATTTATATAGTGAGCAAGCCCCCGAATTGGAAGATCCCCACCTTTTCCTCTTAGGTCTGAAAGAACGATTTGAGGACCCATCCATAGGCCTCAAAGCAGCAAGACAAATTTACAAAATAAGACAAGCCGGGAGGCCTGCCCTGGAGTACGTACGAGAATTCCGCAAGTTAGCAGGCTGAACAGAGGGGTGGTCCGAACAATCCCTGGTTCAATACTTTGTTGAGGGATTGGACGATCACCTCTCTCAGGCTTGCATCTATCGAGACGTACCTGATCGGCTACAGGAGTGGTACCAGACAGCAGTGAAGCTAGACATTAAGCTCTCTCGCTATAAGAAGCCTCCCCCACTCGAACCCGAGCAGCAACCAGAGTTACCCGGACAGCAATCACCCCCACGAAAACCCTCAACTACGACATTGACTGAAAGACCCAGGCCACCGACACGCCCTTCCTTCAAGTGTTTCCGGTGTGGACAAGAAGGACATCGAGCGGCCACCTGTCCAATCCCCTACCCCCGATGGCAGAGCAGACCAGAACCAGCAATGCGAAAGAAGCCTGCTCAGCGGCTAACGAGAGAAAAATCCAACCGGCTCACACAGGAGGACACTGGGACTCCGGTTGGACCCGCCCCTGATCTACCCTCCTTTGACAGCGACGATGAAGGAGAGAACGATCCAATGGTGAGTCAACAAATCCCGTCTTTTTCACTGGCCGCCAAGCTTATAATCCCTAAGTCTGGGGCACAAATGGACTTAAATGTGCTAATTGACACTGGATGCACCCGCTGCATCATTAGTCGGCAGTTTGCAATGAAA
>NW_015412429.1:0-1856 GCF_001527695.2 Protobothrops mucrosquamatus | reverse complement strand
ATTAGGCAGCAGCCAGAGGAAACTAAAGCACAGCAGATAAAAAGATATACAAAGATATAACTTGTCAAAAAAGCTCTGATGAGGGAAAATGCTTTTTCAAACATTGCTCGCTCCTTCCTTCCTTCCTTCCTTCCTTCCTTCCTTCCTTCCTTCCTTCCTTCCTTCCTTCCTTCCTTCCTTCCTTCCTTCCTTCCTTCCTGTATGCTACTTATTTCTGAAGGTACTAAAATTATAATAATGTCAGCATAAAATAGAAACTACCAAACCCCACATGCATATAACAATAACATTTAAAAAATGCAAATGTCACATGCCCATGAACTTTCAGTTCATAATACACTTTTTCCTGCAAGATGGAGCAGGTAGCTTCAGAAGAGCTTCAAAGAGTGGAAGTGGCTTTCAGTTTCAGCTTAGCAAAATGTGTGAACAAAATCAATGTAGTTTTTAATTCTGGGGTATATGTAGGATCCATATTGTGAATGACACTGTTGTTTAGCAGCCTGTAACTACCTTTTTCCCCACTAAAACAAACAAAGATAGAGTCTGGTAGGTGCTAAGTAAAGTATCAGGCTGGCGATTCAGGTCCTTGGGTGTTGCCTTTCTTAGTATCCACTCCATCTATGGGAAATTGCTTGCTGAAGCTTCACTAGAAGGAATGACAACTGTTCAAACTGAATTATGCTACGCTGTATAAATGCATTTGTTGGAATTAATATTTGAATTCATAACAAATGGTTATGGTTATACAAAAATTATCTTCCAGGAAGAAGAAAAAAGAAAACATGTAATATGGTCATTCAGATACATATTTGTATTAAGAGGTATATGAAATTTTATTTATCTCCTAACCATTTTAATTACCAAGAATACTTGTGGGTCATATTTTTTTAATGTCTTAATTATTGTTGCATGTTTTCTGTGCCAGAATCTTCAAATGAGAGGATAATTGCATCAACTAATTGAGCATTATTCTTAGGTCTTGGAATCTCAGTAGATATATTTTGCTCTTTCTTTCTTCTGTCTTTTGCTTCCTCTCTCCTACTATTATTTTTTTTAAAAAAGAGAGGCAAGGCATCATGGACTACTGCTGATGGAATATTTACCTTCATGAGCTTTTTCTAAAAGTTAATTACTGCTTGGAGCAAGTTGATTTGGCTGTCTTGAGCTGTCTTTTATTAGTAGAGTCTTTCATTAATTTCCCTCGCTGGATTTGCTGTTAATAGCTGCTTGGTCTCAGGCAGCACAAAGCAGCATCTGTGCCATTGATGGGGGGTAGGAGGGGTGACGCCGTTTACAAATCAGCTCTGATTAACATGATGCTGTAGTCTAAGGGGAGCAGCATCTCTCATCTACCACCAGCTTCAGGAACATCAGTTGCTGCTACTCCAGCTCCAGCATGATCAACTAGTGTCATTTAGTAAAAGGAGGGGACAAAGCAACTTCTTACATGGCAGCAGAGGGCAACTGGTGTAACTAAATGAAGATGCCAATTGATGCATTGGACAAGAAAATGATTAAACATACAATGAAGTAAACAGAATGCAAAAACAGCTGCTGCCACTGATGGCTGTTAGAGGAATTTATCTGACCTTAAAAACATTTGAAAATTAAGAACATAAAATCACAGCCATGACTATTTAATTTAACATTGTGCTCCTAAAGGCAACTAGCCAGATGCCCAGATATCTGGAGCTAGACTAATAGTTAGTCCTGTTGTACCGCCCCCCCCTTTCATATAGTGAGCTTTATATATCACATCAAGCCTTAATTTCAATTAGTATGTTTATTCAATACGTGGCTTGAATAACTCATAAAAGTTAATGTCCTAGTTTATAAACTAGCTGGATTAATATTCT
>NW_015412428.1:0-1856 GCF_001527695.2 Protobothrops mucrosquamatus | reverse complement strand
ATCACTTTACCCGTTATGCCCAGGCCTTCCCAACGAAAGACCAGCGCGCTGTTACGGTGGCCAAAGTGTTAGTGGAGAATTTTTTTGTACACTACGGGCTGCCTCAGCGCATACATTCTGATCAAGGGAGGGACTTTGAAAGTAGGCTGGTAAAGCAACTGTTGGGTTTGTTGGGTATTCGGAAGTCCCGCACCACCCCCTACCACCCGCAAGGTGATGCACAGCCCGAGAGATTAAACCGCACTCTCTTGGACATGTTGGGAACTCTCACTGAGACGCAGAAACGGCATTGGACCCAATATGTTTCCACCGTGGTGCACGCCTATAACAGCACAAGGAGTGACGTCACCGGGTATTCCCCGTACCGGCTAATGTTTGGCAGGGAAGCCCGCCTGCCGGTTGACTTGGCTTTTGGCACCTCAATGGACGAGACCTCTTTTAGGTCCCACCGAAATTATGTGGACAGGTTGAGGAGGAGTTTAAAGGGGGCTTATGAAAAGGCTGCAGAGGCCGCAGGGGTCCGGGAGCGGCGCAACAAAAGAAATTATGACCTGAGAGTGAGGGTCCAGGACTTACAGTTTGGGGACCGAGTGCTCTTAAGAAATTTGGGCCCCGCTGGGAGACACAAGTTGGCCGATCGGTGGAGTTCCCAGTCGTATGTGGTTAGAGAAAAACTACCGGGGCTGCCAGTATACCGAATACGACGGGAGGGGAGCATAGGACCTTCGAAAGCATGGCATCGGAACCATCTATTGCCTTTGCACGAGGCAGTACGAACTACTCAGCCAGTTCCTGGGGATGACTCCGGTGTAAAGGGAAAGAGAGTGGGAACCAGAGCGAAACCCGCCTCGTCCCTAGAGGAGGAAGCAGGAGATTCCGAAGAAGAAGAGGGGGGTATAGATTGGTTATGGTTACCAGGAGATATGGGGAGTGTGCCCCAGGCTGTGGGTGGCGAGGAAGAGTTGGAACAGCCAGGGCCCGACAGTTTGGAATCCGCATTTAGGATCTGTGAACAGGAGGGGCCCTCCCAGAGAGTTGAGGCCAGGGGTCAGCCTGGAGAATGTCCAGAACAGGATGGATTGTTGCCCCCAGATACTGTAGAGTCAGGAGAATGGCTGGAGGGGGAACCGGTTATTTTACGGGGTCAGCAATCGCCAGTGTCAGAAGCAGGGTTGCCAGTCCCGGGTACCTCTAAGGGTGGAGGCCCACCAGAGGATGGTGCCCATAGTACTGTTGAACCTAAGGTGCAGAGACCGAGGCGGGTGATACGCCCGGTGAAGAGGTTAACATATGATGCCCTAGGACATGTTGTAGAAAAGGAGTGATGCCCACCCCTGGTGCTGTTGATGTCGGGAAGAAAAGATCTCTATTCTTTGGGGGACCAAAAAAATTGTTGGTGGGGGGAGTGTGTAGCGGGGACTGCCTGAGAGTGCTTGCAGGAGCTTGACTGGGAAGGGGAAGATTGGGACAGCTGCAGTTGGCTTGGGTGTGGCTGGGGTGAGTGGAAGGAGGGAGGATAGAAAAGGGAAGAAAAGGAGAAGGCCGGGGTTGTTGGTTGGTTGGAGTTGAGAAGAGAAGGTCTGGAAGCTTATTTTATTTTTCTATCCAGGGTATTTTAAACAGAGGCTGGATAGAGTGAAGTTTTATTGTTTCCTCTGTGGGAGGATATCTGAGACGGAGGCAAGTGAGAGTGTGAAGTAAGGGAGTTGGCTGCGGTTTCTAGCCTCGGATTTTAATAATAAAGAGTAAGGGAGGGGGGTGGTTTTGAATCCTGAAACCTGAAGAAGAATCCTAGAGAAGAAGCACCAGGAGGAGAGAGACTGGTGGTGCCAACTGTTGCTGGGGACTTTGGAGGC
>NW_015412427.1:0-1857 GCF_001527695.2 Protobothrops mucrosquamatus | reverse complement strand
TTATTATTATTATTATGACTTCAGCCATTGGTCTGAAATGGTATAGGGTTTCCTGCCTGAGCAGGGGGTTGGACTAGATGACCTCCAAGGTTCCTTCCAACTTTTATTATTATTATTATTATTATTATTATTATTATTATTATTATTATTATTATTATTATTATTATTATTATTATTATTATTATTATTATTATTATTATTATTATTATTATTAAGTCAAGGACTACTTCTATTTTACTTTGGGGTGATCGGCTATTGCAAGAGAACCTTGTTCCTATGTCTGACTGTGCTTATCCTTCATCCCTTCTTACATTCTAGGAAATTGGAAAGGAGCCAACCTCTCTAATTTCGCTTCTCATATTTTCCGTCCTCCCTCGGCTCAAAGCCTGCGTCTGCCCTGTTATCTTAATAGCTTCTGGATGTTTCTCCCAAGTCATCTCCCGTAGTTCCTAAATCTTGCTTTTCATCTGCATCGAATAGTGAAAAAGCAGGCAGAGCTTTGATCCGTCCCTTGCAGCTGCAATCTTGATTGCTTTTAATTAATTGCATCCTTGGGACACCGTGGCTGAGCTGCTGGAGATGAGGGTGAAAGCATCGCAGATATATTTCCCAGATTGTTCCATCATCTTGACTCAATCTTTCGTTTGTTCTATTTTGTTCTATTATATACAGTATGAGTATTAAATATATATATATATATATATAAAATATTGGATGTATTATATATAGCTATAATCTTGACTCAATCTTTCGTTTGTTCTATTTTGTTCTATTATATACAGTATATTTGAGTAATATATATATATATAATATTGGATGTATTATATACATCTATCATCTTGACTCAATCTTTAGTTTGTTCTATTTTGTTCTGTTATATACAGTACAGCCATTTGTTCGAAATGGTGTAGGGTTTCCTGCCTGAGCAGGGGGTTGGACTTGATGACCTCAAGGTCCCTCCCAACTTTATTATTATTATTATTATTATTATTATTATTATTATTATTATTATTATTATTATTATTATTATTATTATTATTAGGCATTATATATATATAATATTGGATATTATATATATATCCATCACCTTGACTCAATCTTTCATTTGTTCTATTTTGTTCTATTATATACAGTATATTTGGGTATTGTGTGTGTGTGTATTAATATAGACATATTGGGTATGTCTAGTCTAGTGAAAAGAAGGGTTAGGAGTGACATAATAGCAGGGTTCTGGTATTTGAGGGACTGTCGCAAAGATGAAGGGGGTCGCCTTATTCCCCAAAGCACCTGAAGGCAGGACAAGAAACAATGGATAGAAACTAAACAAGGAGAGAGCCAATCTAGAACTAAGGAGAAATTTCCTAACGGAGGGAACAATCAACCAGTGAAACGGCTTGCCTTCCGAAGCTGTGATGCTCTAACGCTAGAGGTTGTCAAGATGAGACTGGACAGCCACTTGTCCTCCAAGGTCCATAATAATAATAATAATAATAATAATAATAATAATAATAATAATAATAATAATAATAATAATAATAATAATAATAATAATAATAATAATAATAATAATAAAGTTTTAAGGGATCTTGGAGGTCATCTAGTCCAACCCCCTGCTCAGGCAGGAAGCCCTATACCATTTCGGACAAATGGCTGTCCAGTCTCTGTGGGTGCCCCCACCCTCTGGAACGAACTCCCCCCCGAGATCCGGATGATTCCGGATCTCCTTACTTTCCGCCGCGCCCTCAAGACATGGCTTTTCCAGCAAGCGGGCCTGACCTAGGGAGGATTTTAGGTAGGGATTTTAGGTAGGGACGTTTTTAAAAAGTAATTTTAATGGGAACACAGCAATCAATATTT
>NW_015412426.1:0-1857 GCF_001527695.2 Protobothrops mucrosquamatus | reverse complement strand
GGGAGGGAGGGAGGGAGGGACATCTTCCCATATCCCCAGCCAGGGTAGCAAAGAGCTTGTCAGCTCTTTTAATTTATAGGTGTATTTTTCCTGCCTCTTGGCCTGTGCTGGATCCTTGCAATGGGGCAGGGGGCTGGACTACATGTCCCATCCAACTCTTACATCCTACCGAGGACTATTATATGTGAATCGGCTTTGATGAGGCTTTATTCCTGAGCCAAGGGTATCTATTTGATCCACTGCTTTAAAAAGAGGCAGACCTGGGGAGTCAGTAAATCAAACGAAATTCCTCTTTTGAGTTAGAAACAAACCAGGAAGCAGAGGAAGAAGGGACCTTCCTTACTGGGCAGTTAAATGTGAAGTTAAGGACTCCAATCGGTGTTTGGGGGTGGGGGGAGGCTGTGAACGAGACAGACTTGCCGATGACGGCCTCGCCTTCTTACCTTGACACATACACTTGGGCTTCAGGACGTAGCCGCAATTCCCGTTGGCGCCAAACTTGGCCCGGTTGAGCTGCAGCATTCTCCCTTCGGACTGGTAGTTCAGCGCCACTGCAACGGGAGGAAAAATGGGAACTACAGGAGCCGTGGCGGCACAGCGGTCAGAATGCAGGATTGGCGGGCAGACTCTGCCCACCGTCAGGAGTTCGATCCCGACCGGCTCGTGCTTGACTCAGCCTTCCATCCTTCCGAGGTCGGTAAAATGAGGACCCGGGTGGTTGGGGACAAATGCGAACTGTGAAGCGGTATATAAATCTAAGTGCTACTGCCGAATAACTGAAAAATGAAATTATAAGTGGCAAATTCTGATCCAGCCATTTTGGAAAGCATTTCTTCCTTTCTTTCTTTCTTTCTTTCTTTCTTTCTTTCTTTCTTTCTTTCTTTCTTTCTTTCTTTCTTTTTCTTTCTTTCTTTCTTTCTTTCTTTTTTCTTTCTTTCTCTCTCTCTCTCTCTCTCTTTCTTTCTTTCTCTCTTTGTCTCTTTCTTTCTTTCTTTCTCCTCCTCTTTCTCTCTCTATCTTTTAAGCAAAAAGAGCTAGTTTGTTTTCAGAAAATGATATTAAGAGGAACCATCATGGCTGAAAAATTTAAAAAAAAAAGGGGGGGGTGCAATGGTTTTCTCTTCATTCTCCACCAGTTAATTTTAAGAACTGGACTAAAAACAGCAGCTGTGCGATTAAACAAAGAGGGGGAGAGAGAGAGAAAGAAACACTGCTTTACAGTTTCCCTCTAGGACAAATTCCACCAAAATGAATTTCTCCTTTTGCTTGGCTTCTGTGTCTGCCATTTCTTCCTCCTTCATCCCTCTCAGGGGACGGGGTTGCCGAACCGAGGCACGGAAGCGTGAAGGGAAGTGGGCTTCGGGGCTAAAAACATCTGGATTCCTTACCCAACTGGCAGCCGGCGTTCCAGAAGGGCTGAGGGTTGTAATTGCTGGAATCCACCCGGTAGGAAGACGGATAGATCCGGGAGAGCTGGTGCTGGTTGAAGAGGAGATACTGGGCTGGTTTTTGCTGGAGGATTTGGTGAGCTTTCGTTTCGCTGAAGGAGGACACCTGCCAGCTGGAAGAGACTGGGATGAAAGAAGGATGCATATAATAATAATAGTAATAGTAATAATAATAGTAATAATAATAATAATAATAATAATAATAATAACAACAACAACAATAATAATATACAACGACCTACAAATAGAAATAGAACGACTGTGGCAAAGGCAAGCAAGGATGGCAGCAATAGCAATAGGCGCCTTGGGTGCAATCCCAAAACAACTGGAGCACCTTTTGAACACCATTGGCTTTGATTCTATTCTATTCTATTCTATTCTATTCCTATTCTTCTATTCTATTCTATTT
>NW_015412425.1:0-1857 GCF_001527695.2 Protobothrops mucrosquamatus | reverse complement strand
ATACTCCAGCATTGTCTACCCACAGATGTCACCAATGGCTGTTACAGACCTTACACTGCATGTTTTAGATGTTTCCTGTTTTTTGATTCTGGGGCTGGTGGGTCTTCTGGTTTGCTTTTGTTGTGGCTCCGTCTTGTGAGCCCCTCTTATCGGAGGAGGAAGGCTCCGAACATGAAGGAGAGGAGATGGCCAGGCCTCCATCTCCAGGACCCTCCTCTTTGGCACTGCCTCAGGTGTCTTCCGACGGAGAAGAGATTGACCAGGAGCCAGATGGTTCTGAGATTGGCCAGGAGCCAGGTGTTTCGGATAGTGAGGAAGAGAAGTTGTGGCTGGATCCACGCCAGCGTAGGAGCAACAAGCGTGCACAGCAGAAAAGGAGACGTGCCAGAGATTAAGCTGAGTCACTGGACCACACCCCACAGGCTATAAAAGGGAGGTGGTGGCCATTTGGACTCTGTGACAGACAAAAGCTGAATCTCTGGCGAAGTAGTTTGCTGTGGACTTACTTTTCTAATTGTGTGTATTGTTTTTGTTCTTTGAGTAAAAGTCTTGGCAGGCAGCTACGGAGCTGCTGCCAAGTTTTCTTATCTGTGAATTGAAGTGTGGAGAAGTTCTTGAACCCTCGGCTGGCTGTTTGGCTGTGTGTGTCCGACGGGTTCTGCCACTATGTAGGACAAATAGGCAGAAGACTAGCTGACCACATCCATGAACACAAACAAGGAGTCAGAAGACACAATGAAAACTTAATTTCACAACAGGCTTAATCCATACTTTCAGTTGGGAAACTGTGAGCATCCTAGACTAAGCCAAGTCCAGAAATGCTAGAGAATCCCTGGAAAGCTGGCATTTTGACCAAATGGTCATTAAGAGTGTGAGATGTAAAAACCCCAAATTTTGATACTCACAATACGAAGACAAGTCTGGTTAACAAAACAAAGGTTTATTGGAGAATAACATAAAAAGAATAAAAAGAAAAGAAAAGAGAATAGAAGAGAAGCGTTTGCAAACGGGTCTCCTGGATCCTTTCCTATGCATTGGTTTCCAGGAGCGCGCTGGCCTGGTTTCAAGTTTTGCATTTTATACCCCTACAATGCATGTCACATCTGAGAAGGTCTTTCATCTTTATAGATGTACTTTGAAGTTGTACTTTGTTAACCTGACCTCTTCCATCCATCTGCTGTTATCTTGTTTATTTGTAATTCTCACCTTGGGTCAAAATCCCCCTCTTTGATAGTAGGATTTCTCCTCAAAGTGTAAGTTCCTGTGTCCTGAGGATTTTTAGTCAGGAAATGGTAAACATTTGGTCATAATTAATTATCTTTGCTGATTACCATTTGTAGTCACTTTTACATGGGCAGGAAACAGTAAACATTCCTGTTCCATATATTGGCATTGTATTTCTACAATTATTTTTCTTCAATTTTATAAAAGAATAACTTTTATTTCCTTCAAGAGGCACATAGACTTAAACAACCTCTACAGGGGCAATTGTGAATTTAGGTAAGACTGAGTTTGGCTCTCAGATAAAGTAACCTGAGATGGCCAGGCTGAAGATTTAAAAAAGCCACAGCTTTCTTTCACAGTTATTCAATAATATATGCTCAGGAATAACAGTCTAGCAAAAAAGACAGGAGAAGACATTTAAAAAAAAAAGTTTGTTTTTTTTAACAAAAAGAAACAATGAAAAGGAAACAGGAAAGTAAGAAGTGAAATTCTATTTCCACACTGTGTTAATGATTGATAAATCTATATTGATAAGAAAGAAGTAGGATCCAGATCTGGGTCGGTCACCTGGACCAAAGCTTTAGCCTTCCGAGCTTTTGGATTCATGCTGGAGCCCATCCTCTGCCAGAGAAG
>NW_015412424.1:10490-12347 GCF_001527695.2 Protobothrops mucrosquamatus | reverse complement strand
TCTTGCAAAGTTGGAATTGATTGATTGAACTTTTTAGTCCCACCCAGTCTGCCATTACCACCGCAGCCACGCCCACCCAATGGGCCATACCCACCCAATGGGCCACACCCACCCGGCACCCAACGATACATAAGTGGGTTTTGGGTTGCAGTTTGGGCACTCGTTCTCTAAAAGGTTCACCATCACTGAAACTAGTCTATTCCCTTTCCATCTAGACACCTCCATCAACTACAGCAACACCAGACTCTGTTTTAGCTTCTTGGGTTTCAAGCCATTTAGGGTTTGATAGACAGCACTCCAAAACACATTTGGTAGGGAATAACTATATTGGCTGCAATGGGAACGACTTCAAATAAACAGGAATGGGCTTGTGATATAAAATCACCGCTATTGGAAAAACAAGTACAATATTATTATTTTTAAAAAATATATTTTATTAGTTTTTGGCAATAACAATCTTTAGTGCTTCGTGAACAGAGTGTCGTCTGGGTTCATATATTTAAAACAATGATAATTATTTTCTACAATTAATCAATATGTTGGTTGATCTTACATTTCTTGACCCTCTCTTCTTCCAGTAATATTCTCCTTTTGTCTACGTTAAACAAATATAATTCTTAACATTTTCAGTACATACCAAGTTGAATATAAACATTTTTAGCATTTATGCATATAATAATAACATCAATATACAACCTGTTTTCTAATCAGCCTGTGTTTCCAATGCATTTATAAAAGTCATCTTATTAAGTCATTATATGTCCTGTTTTCAAGATTCTTAATAATAATAATAATAATAATAATAATAATGATGATGATGATAATAATAAAGTTGGAAGGGACCTTGGAGGTCATCTAGTCCAACCCCCTGCTCAGGCAGGAAACCCTATACCATTTCGGACAAATGGCTGTCCAGTCTCTTCTTAAAAACTTCCAGTGTTGGAGCATTCACTGCTTCTAGAGGCAGGTTGTTCCACTGGTTAATTGTTCTGACTGTCAGGAAGTTTCTCCTTAGTTCCAGGTTGCTTCTCTCCTTGGTCAATTTCCATCCGTTGCTTCTTGTCCTGCCTTCAGGCGCTTTGGAGAATAGCTTGACTCCCTCTTCTTTGTGGCAGCCCCTGAGATACTGGAACACTGCTATCGTGTCCCCCCTTATTGAAGCTTAGTTTCCCCTCAGTACTTAGACCACTCTTATCAGTCATAATTTTCTCAAAAGTACAATATTATTGTATTATTAGATTCTTAGATTGCTATGAGACTGGAAACCAGGAAACTGGGAATTCTAGTTCTGCCTTAGGCATGAAAGCTAGCTGGGAGACTTTGGGCCAGTCATTCTTTCTCAGCCCAACCCACCTCACAAGGTTGTGGTTTTGGAAAAAAAATAGGAAGAGGAAAGAGTATTAGGTATATTCGCCACCTTGACTTAATTATAAAAATAATGAAGGCAGGTTAAAAAAAACATCTAAATTTTTTTTTTAAAAAAATAGCTAGTACTATAATATGTTCCGTTGACATCATCAGTTGCCGTATGCAAGCCAGAGACGCAGCATGTGTATCTGTAAGAGTTTATGTCCATATCTTTGTGATAACGAAAGGAACGGATCAATATTGCATGCGTAACGCATCTGCTTCCAATGATATCTGTTTACGTATTAGTTTGCCGGACAAATTTGTAAACATGTACATTTGAAACCTGGGGAGAAAATAATACCGGCGTTCTCCTTTTATTGGAACAGCATGGCGTGGTGGCATGTGAACCACATATGTAAATAGCTTTAATATTGGACAGGTTTCAAGGAATACATGTACCTTTTTGGCCTGTTTTGTATTGCCATCCAATCCAGGTCTGTTTATATA
>NW_015412424.1:0-1702 GCF_001527695.2 Protobothrops mucrosquamatus | reverse complement strand
GTTTTTAAGAAGAGACTGGACAGCCATTTGTCTGAAATGGTATAGGGTTTCCTGCCTGAGCAGGGGGTTGGACTAGATAACCTCCAAGGTCCCTTCCAACTTTATTATTATTATTATTATTATTATTATTATTATTATTATTATTATTATTATTATTATTATTATTATTATTATTATTATTATTATTATTATTATTATTGTTATTATTGTTATTATTGTTATTATTGTTATTATTGTTGTTGTTGTTGTTGTTGTTATTATTATTATACTTTTATACAGGAATAATTGCATGCATTCCTACTTATGCATTGCACGATAATATCAATTCCAAGTAAGCTTTATTATGATCACAGATAACCCTAATTTGACATCTTTTTTTTAGCAATAGCACTTGGACTTAGATACCGCTTCACAATGCTTTTACACCCCTCTTTAAGCGGTTTACAGAGTCAGCATATTTGCCCCCAACAATCTGGGTCCTCGTTTTACCGACCTCGGAAAGATGAAAGGCTGAGTCAACCTTGAGTCGGTCTGGATCGAACTGCTGGCTGTGGGCAGAGTTTGCCTGCAATTCTAACCACAGTGCCACCATAGCTTTTTAACCTAATAACTACTGGTTTCTTTTACTCATGTTCAGTGAGGCCAACTGTGTTGTGGTTCAGATCCAATTTCCAAAATGTATTTCCTGAACTAAAAAAATAGCAGCTGTCTTCAAAGTCAGGACACAGCTGCAATGCATCCTTTCCTAGAAACAATCCGGCAGGTAGTCCCAGGAAAATGTACTGTGGACAAGTACCCTCTTGACAGTCCTTCAAACTAGCACTGATGATGTTACCTAGCTTGGTCATGAAACGTCTGCGAGAAAACCACCAAGCTTAGAGAGCACCAAGGACCCTTCTTTTCAATCCTCAGCTACAAATATTCACTTCTAATGGTGCCTTCAAACTATCCTGAAAAGCTACAGGCAATTGTCATTAATGATCGACCTATTTGTATTATTTTTTTCATAATGTAGGCAATCAGTAAACAAAAGCATCTATTTTTTTTATCCATTTAAAAGTCTTTAAACCATTCATAGCTCAGTTGGTCAAATAATTGCACTTTTTTTTTACCTGTTTCTTCCAGGATCTCTAAACCCTTTAGCAAACGGATTCCGATCAATCTTCAGTTTTGTTATCTATGGATGTTTGGCAGACAAACAACAAAGGATGAACTGTGAGTATCATAATTCTCACCAATCTGCTCACAAAACTTTGCTTGTACCTTTGGCAGGTTCATTTACCTGCTGGTTCTTTTTTTTTTTCCAAAGAAATTTTATTATTTTTTCATCATAAAAAACAATCATAAACATAGATAAACACAAAAACAAGTAAAATCCCCCACCACCACCCCGGACTTCCCAAACCTAATCCCAGGATAATATTCATATATAAATAAACAAATACTAATATCTCTAACTCCACAAAATATCTTAATCTACATGAAAAGATAGAAAGAATAAATGAAATAAAGAAAAATCTAAAAACCTAAGTTATATTCTACCACTCTATGCTTCTTTTGAATATAAACAATCCATCTTCTCCATATTGATAAAAATTGTTCATTCGAGTAATTCTTCAAATAAGCCGAAATCTTTGCCATTTCAGCAAGATTCGAAACTTTCAATCTCCAGTCTTCCATTGTAGGCAGAATTGGGCTCTTC
>NW_015412423.1:0-1857 GCF_001527695.2 Protobothrops mucrosquamatus | reverse complement strand
AGCACCGTCGTGAGTTTGATTGGCCGTTAAACCAACGCAGGGATGCTGCGACTGTTGTAAGCGCGAGGACCGGTCGTGAGCCACTTCGCTTAGCAGCACAACTTCAGACAGTCGTTAAATGAATGGCTGTAACTCAAGGACTAATGTAGGCCAGTCTAATAAAGAAGGAAGCAACGGCCTAGGCCAGGGATCCTCAAACTTGGCCACTTTAAGATAGGTGGACTTCAACTCCCAGAATTCCCCAGCCAGCCGCATGGACCAATTCCCAGAATTCCCCAGCCAGCCGCGTGGACTTCAACTCCCAGAATTCCCCAGCTATGCCACAGGCCGTTCAAGGTGGTCCTTAACTTACGTCCACAACCCAGCTAAAAATTTCTGTCGCTAAGCTAGACAGTTGATAAGTGAATTTTGCCCCATTTACACGACCTTCCTTGCCCCCTTGTTAAGTGAATCACTGCGGACGCTAAGCGAGTAACACGGTTGTTAAGTGGATCCGGCTTCCCCAGTGACTTTCAGAAGGTCGCAAAAGGGAGTCACATGACCCCCTGGGACGCTGTGACCGTCATAAATACGAGTCAGAAGCCCAGCGCCGATCACGTGACCCTGGGGGAGGGTGCTGCAATGGCCGTTAAGTGTGAAAAGCGTTGTAGCTTTGAACGGTCACTAAAGGAACCGTCGTTCAGCCGAGGACTACCTGTACGCACCCCGATACTCCTCTAGCAATATGGGGATCGTGGTTTGTTGTCACGGCCTCCCTCTGGCAGGGGGAATCCCCAGTGCGAATCCTGAACCATGGTCCGCCCAACATTTGAGGGCCCAGGACGATGGGATCATTGCAGGGCCTCTGGCTGGAGAAAAGGAGGGGAGCCCCCTCCCCCCATGGTGATACAGGGTTATGCCCCCCACCCCAGCCCTCCACAGAGCAACAGGCCGCGATACCATCATCCCCAGCCCACAGGCCCGGTCCCAACACAGCAGCGTCTCTCGAAGTCGGCAATCCGCAAAGGAAAGGGCAGCTTAAAAAAAAAAATGGGTAGGGGGCCTTCAGGATCTGACAGCCAGGGGTCTGTGCAGGGTGGGGAGGGGGCTTGGCAGTTTGGCAAGGAGGGGGTGCCTGAGTGCCAGGTCTTGGGTGGGGGGGGCAAAGGCCCAGCCGGACTGTCCTCCCCATGAAGAACTTCAGACAAGCCAAAACCTGGACACTGGAATGGGGAAGGGGCTTCTGAATGGCCCTCTCCCCCCTGGGGCTGGATATGATCTCCAGCAGCCTGGGGGAGATGTGACCCCCACAAGGGGGAGTTCAGATGGAGGTAGAATGGACGGGGGGGGGGGGGGGGAGGGGGGGAAATTTACAATTGGCATGTCAGGGCCCCACTTGGCTAAAGAGGGGACCTCTAGTCCAGCCTGGGGGGTAGGGAGGGCAAAGGGTCTTCCTCCCTTTTCCTCCTGTTTCTGTCTGGGGGTGGAGAAGAAAAGAAAAGGGGGGGAAGCATTTTTCCCCCCCTCAAGTCTTCTCTTAATCCCTTTTCAATGAGATTCTCCTGTAGACCCCCCCTGGGACAGTGGGGGGGAAAGGGGAGAGGGATGGATGGAGGAAGGAAGGAAGGAAGATATAGAAAAGGGAGAGAGGGAGGGAATGAGGAAGGAAGGAAGGAAGGAAGAAAGGAAGGAAGGAAGGAAGATATAGAAAAGGGAGAGAGGGAAGGAAGGAAGGAAGGAAGGAAGGAAGGAAGGAAGATATAGAAAAGGGAGGGAGGGAGGGAATGAGGAAGGAAGGAAGGAAGGAAGGAAGGAAAGAAGGAAGGAAGGAAGGAAGATATAGAAAAGGGAGGGAGGGAGGGAGGGAGGGAAGGAGGA
>NW_015412422.1:0-1857 GCF_001527695.2 Protobothrops mucrosquamatus | reverse complement strand
AGTGCCCTCCTAACCATACCCATGAACGCTGAATTGGTTGGCAATGTCCATTTTGCTCTATGACGTCATGGGGACCTATCCCTAACCCTAAGTGGAATTTTCCTCCAATGGCATTTTCCCATGTATTTTACAAGCAAATATAGATAAGGCAGCCTAGAAAAGTAAGTGGCCTCCTAACCATACCCAAGCACTCCGAATTTGTTGGCAATGTCCATTTTGCTCTATGACTTCATGGGGATCTAACCCTAACTCTAAGTGGAATTTTCCTCCAATCTGATTTTCCTAAGTATTTTACCAGAAAACATAGATAGGGCAGCCTAGAAATGTTTGTGCACTCCTAAACATACCGAGGTACTCCGAATTTGTTGGCAATGTCCGTTTTGCTCTATGACTTCATGGAGACCTAAACCTAACCCTAAGTAGAATTTTCCTCCAATCTGATTTTCCTATGTATTTTACCAGGAAACATAGATAGGGCAGGCTAGAAAGTTTTGTGCCGTCCTAACCATACCAAGGTACTCCGAATTTGTTGGCGATGTCCATTTTGCTCTATTAGTTCACAGTGTCCTAACCCTAAGCCTAAGTGGAATTTTCCGGCAATAGGATTTTCCCATATATTTAATAGGAAATATAGATAGGGCAGCCTAGAAAATTAAGTGCCCTCCTAACCATACCCAAATACTCCAAATTGGTTGGCAATGTCCATTTTACTCTATGACTTCATGGGGATCTAACACTAAGTGGAATTTTCCTCCAATCTGATTTTCCTAAGTATTTTACCAGAAAACATAGGGCAGCCTAGAAATGTTTGTGCACTCCTAAACATACCGAGGTACTCCGAATTTGTTGGCAATGTCCGTTTTGCTCTATGACTTCATGGAGACCTAAACCTAACCCTAAGTAGAATTTTCCTCAAATCTGATTTTCCTATGTATTTTACCAGGAAACATAGATAGGGCAGGCTAGAAAGTTTTGTGCCGTCCTAACCATACCAAGGTACTCCGAATTTGTTGGCGATGTCCATTTTGCTCTATTAGTTCACAGTGTCCTAACCCTAAGCCTAAGTGGAATTTTCCGGCAATAGGATTTTCCCATGTATTTAACAGGAAATATAGATAGGGCAGCCTAGAAAATTAAGTGCCCTCCTAACCATACCCAAGCACTCCGAATTGGTTGGCAATGTCCATTTTACTCTATGACTTCATGGGGACCTAACACTAAGTGGAATTTTCCTCCAATCTGATTTTCCTAAGTATTTTACCAGAAAACATAGGGCAGCCTAGAAATGTTTGTGCACTCCTAACCATACAGAGGTACTCCGAATTTGTTGACAATGTCCATTTTGCTCTATGACTTCATGAAGACCTAACCCTAACCCTAAGTAGAATTTTCCTCCAATGGCATTTTCCCATGTATTTTACCAGGAAAAATAGATAGGGCAGCCAAGAAAAGTAAGTTCCCTCGTAACCATACCCAAGCACTCCGAATTGGTTGGCAATGTCCATTTTGCTCTATGACTTCATGGGGATCTAACCCTAACCCTAAGTGGAATTTTCCTCCAATCTGATTTTGCTATGTATTTTACCAGGAAACATAGATAGGGCAGCCTAGAAAGGTTTGTGCCCTCCAAACCATACCAAGGTACTCTGAATTTGTTGGCGATGTCCATTTTGCTCTATGAGTTCACAGTGTCCTAACCCTAACCCTAAGTGGAATTTTCCGGCAATAGGATTTTCCCATGTATTTAACAGGAAATATAGATAGGGCAGCCTAGAAAGGTAAGTGCACTCCTAACCATACCCAAGAACTCCGAATTGGTTGGCAATGTCCATTTTACTCTATGACTTCATGGGGACC
>NW_015412421.1:0-1857 GCF_001527695.2 Protobothrops mucrosquamatus | reverse complement strand
CTGCCCAGTAGTATTCCAAAGAGTGAACCCCAAATTCAACCATCTCCAATCTCATGTCGCAACCTGGGCAATAAAAAAGAAGAATGAAAGAGGTTTCTAAAAGGATCCATTGTGTTAAGGAAATACAGAGGAGGAACTTTTAGCAGCATCTGCAGCACGGCATAATGAAGAACAAATGATAAGAGGTGCCTGAGGACAACACAAAACAGTACTTGTTTTCAGACAATATGCAAATCTTGGCATGTGCGTGATTACTTTGTCACACGCATTTCTTGGACAGCCCCCTTGGACAGCCACGAGAGGTTTTACCTCTTTCTCGGTCAACTTTGCAAGGTAGTTTAGACCAGGGTGTCAAACTCAATTTCATTGAGGGCCACATCAGCATTGTGGTTGCCCTGGGGGGGGGATGTGTGTGGCCCGGGTGGGTGCGGCCTATTGGGTGGGTGTGGATGGAGTGGGTGCGGCCTACTGGGTGGGCATGGCCAGCTCTACATTGTTCGCGTCAAGGGGGCCTGTGGGGGCCTGGGCAGGAGTGGGACAGATCTGAGGGTCTCTGGCAGAAGGGGGTGGGACCGGGGCAAGCGCCAAGCCATGGTCCATTTCTTCATTCCTCACAAAGGGGGACCCCTCCCCAGCATGCACCCAGGGGCTGAGGCCGATGTAGCAGGTGCTGGTTCCTCGCTGTTTCCAGACGGCCTTGTGGAGCTAAGACTGAATGCGTTTCAGCATAAATGGCCACCACAAAATTGTACATTGGCTCCCGGCTGGCCTGGGCCAGGGCCAAGGCAGCGGGGGCCATTCCTTCACTGTTTCCAGGATGGCTTCATGGGCCACATAAAACCACTTCACGGGCCGCATCCACCCCCCGGGCCTTGTGTTTGACATGTCTGGTTTAGACAAAAAGCACACCCAGCTTTATTGGTTTACTTTTATCCTGCCTTTATTATTTTTATACCTAATGCCCCTCCTATTTTCCCCTCAACAGCAACCCTGTGAAGTAGGCTGGTCTGAGAGAGAGTGACTGGCCCAAAGTCACCCAGCTGGCTTTCAAGCCTAAGGCAAGACTAGAACTCACAGAGCCTGGTGCAGATGAACAAATGCTACTTTATTGTAAGGTTACCTTAGCAGAATGTTGCAAGTCTGAAGGTACATTTCTCCCCCATCCCTTTACGGTCCAAGGAACTAGGGAGGGTCCCTTCTGAAACGTTGGCCATGTGCATTTTCCTGGTGTGGGCCGAGCTGCCTCCCATCTGACAGTTCCCCTGTCAGGACTAAAACTTGACTTTGCAATGCATATATAAAAAAAGAAAAAAATGTTCAACTGCATGGTTGAGGGCTGCCATCTTGACGTTTTTTTGACTTCCCTGTGACACTCTTGGATGCTGGATAAGGTGGAATGTTGGCCCTTGATGGCAGGCACTCATTCTAACAAGGCTTTTTTTGGAGCAAAAGTGTCTCCATGCATTGGAGTGTGTTGGACTCTCCTTTCTTTCCCCTAAGGCTGTGTTGGGGAATTCTGGGAATTGAAGTCCACCCCTCTTGAATTGGCCAAGGTTGGGAAGCACTGCCCTAAGGGAATGGGCGAAAGGTAGTCCAGAGGGATGGCTCTGACTGATGACTTAAAAGCAGGGATTTTTTTCTCATAGAACGCCCAGAACGGAGTTCCGGCACCTTTTTTGGATGGAACCTTGTAGGGTAGGCAAGGCAGGTTGTATGACATGTGTAAGTTCGGGCACCTTTTTTTTTTTTTTTAGAAAAAAGCACTGCTTAAAAGGATCGGTACAGTTTCCTGCCACTTCGAAGTACTGTAGCAATAAAGGAGAATATTTGTAGCTCAGGGTTGAAATGAGGGGTCCT
>NW_015412420.1:0-1857 GCF_001527695.2 Protobothrops mucrosquamatus | reverse complement strand
TTTTTAAGAAGAGACTGGACAGCCATTTGTCCGAAATGGTATAGGGTTTCCTGCCTGAGCAGGGGGTTGGACTAGATGACCTTCAAGGTCCCTTCCAACTTTACTATTATTATTATTATTATTATTATTATTATTATTATTATTATTATTATTATTATTATTATTATTATTATTATTATTATTATTATTATTATCATCAGGGTATAAAATGCTGGATCCGGGATCCGCTAGATAGCACAGCAATACAGAGGCAAATTAAGATGAATAAGGGAGTGGGGAGGGACGACTGGGAGCGGATGAACAGTGGATCTCCAGGCACCCACACACGCACAAAGAAAACAACAGCAATTGGAGAGGACAACTTTAGAAATGGCCCCTTTAAGACCTACACAGCCAATGCTAATGAGCGGACCTATGACCCGATCCAGGGTCAAAGCGCAGAGGCAGCCAGCCACCTAAAAACTGACTCCCGGATGCAGCATTTCTGAAGACAATTTACTCTGCTTATTCCAGAAATATCATACTGAGCTCAGCTTTGGCAAAAAAAGGGTAATATTATCAAATGATTAGCCAGACATTGTCTCACTTGTCACATATAATTCGAAAGTTTCTGTTTTTAGTCTTAAGGTTTCTGTGTCCTAAGGTGCTGACAAAACTGAAACCTTTCCTGTGCAATTCATTTGACAAATAAAAAAGAGTAACCACTGCTGATTTGCCTTATGTATGACTTTATTGAGATATATGAGGGACTGTAAGATGCTGCACATTGTATAAGCATCTGATATTATATAGTACATAGTCACCAACTAGGACACATAATATGTCACAAGTTTTTTGATCCTCAGGACAACTGTATGACACTATATAAAGTTATTACGCAGCATTAGCTAAACAACACAGAACCTGCCAGATTCATAAGCAATTGCTTAAGTGTTATTCTCATCAAGCCATATTTCCTGGTACTGCTTTGGGGAAGACCAACTGAAATTAAGAAATTAGCTCTAACCACACATCACAAATATAGTCTAAAATTGTGAATATTGTTATTTATATTATTCCTCTCTTTGCCAAATGTGGGAAATTTTGAAACCTCATAATTTGGAATCACAGACCTCAGTAAAATTAGTTAAACTTAACAAAATCTTCAAATTTGTGTGTTGGCAATGCTTTTCTCAAAGGTGCTTTTTTTTTTCAAAGGCAACTGGACTTTCTTGGTTTTTTCCTTTGAAAACCTTTAGCTTCTCATCTAAGAAGCTCTTCTTCAGAACTGAAGAAGTTTCTTGGATGAGAAGTGGAATGTTTTCAAAGGAAAAAAAGACAAACAAACAAGAAAGCCCAGCTGCCTTTTGAAAAAAAAGCACCTTTGGGACAACCATGACCTGGATGACTGACAGTCTCCATAGACATTGACAATACTTCTTTTATTCTCTTGACATACACTTAATCCATACTATAGAACCTATGATGTTTTTTTTTTTATAAAAAAAAAAAAGATGAATGGTGAGGTGTTGTGTGTGTGTGTGAGAGAGAGAGAGAGAGAAAGAGAGAGAGAACAATAATTAAATGTATGATTTGCTTTTTTAGTGTCTGTGGTTTTATTTTATTTTGCTCAGGATTTTTGTTCATTATGGTTTAGATCTTTATCAGCCAGAGGATTTAAAAAAAAAGTTGAGATAAAATGAAGTTAAACACAAAAAGGTATTTAGTCATTGATTCATTCTAATTCCTTCAGCAATGACTATTACACAAATTATGCATATCTATTCTAATGTTCTTTTCATTGACTACATTAATGCCATTTTTAATCACCTGGGAAGTGTTTCCAGATATATTAAAGGAGAAGCATTTTAAAATAAC
>NW_015412419.1:0-1857 GCF_001527695.2 Protobothrops mucrosquamatus | reverse complement strand
GAAGGAAAATGTCTGCTCTAAATGGGCCCTTTCGACATTAGGATTTTATGATTTGAGCTGCTGAAACAGCAGCAAACAGATCTGGAAAACTGTAATTCCTGGCTGTCATCTAGTGGTCAACCAGATATTTGCAGCCTAAATCTGATAGCTTATTATGCTGCAGATGTACAGTAATTACTTCCGCACAGTCAGTTCAGAACTGTAATACTGATCAAAAACAAAAGCTGGTGCAAAATATAGCAGGTGGGACAGCAGCCATACCGTTATCTGCTGCATTGACAAAGCACTGCATGCTATGCTGATGGAAGGTTAAAACAGCTTGCATTAACATCCCCCAAAAGTAGTTTGCAAAGCTTCAAAGCTTGCTGGGTGGCAGAGGGTATGACAGGGAGTCAGAGTTTGGAAGGAAGAAGTGAAGGATGCCCCCCCCCCCCGAAAATGCTTTCCCCTGTCGCAGAAGAGCACAGAAGGGAAGGGATCTGTTTTCCAGCAGTTGCCATCTGTTTGCAGGGAAAAATCATAAAACCAAAAAAAGTGAGATTACCAGGCTAAATTTCGGGATTAAAACATATCATTCAAATCTCTATGGTTTATTTCCCAAAGTAATACTTTATGGATGCCATCCTCCTCAAAGGTTTATTATATATCCATTTTAATATATATGTGTGTGTATACACACACACACACACACACACATGCATACACATACACATATGCATATGTGAATGTGTATGTGTATGTATAGGTATACTATATAAATTTGATTGAATTGGCTAGGAAAGTTAATTGTTGTAATTTACTTAACTATTTTAATGAGGGGTCCTTGGTGTTCTCTGAGCTTGCAGATGTTTCATTACTCTAACTAGGTAACATCATCAGTGCTAGTAAGAAATGCTGTTTGCTGTCAGTTTATATTCAATAGACACATAGACATTGACAACATCTTTAGATTATGCGAAAGAAACAATCAACCAGCTCAAAAGAGAAAAAGACTCCAGCATCTCTCCACCAGTAATCATCACTCAGATCAGCATAGGTTAACTCCAAAGTCAATTTCAGACCAACAATCAAGTAAGCAATACCCCAATCAAGAAACTGCCAAAGAGTCATTAGAAAACAGCCCAACCAAAGAATCCCTAAGTCCGCCCCCACCCACCCACCTACCCAGACAGGCAAGATACCAGAGTATAAACAGACAGCAAACAGCACTCCTTACTAGCACTGATGATGTTACCTAGTTGGGGTAATGAAATATCTGCAAGAAACAAGCAAGCTCATATCTGCAAGAAACAAGCAAGGACCCCTTCATTTCAACCCTGAGGTACAAATATTCTCCTTCATTGGAACTATTTTAATCTCTTGTTACAAGTTGTAAACTGATTATTTAGAGTCCTTTACTCTTGCCAGCAGTTGCTACGTTCAGAAACGGATTGTTCCAGATGAAGTGATTCACCCTAGAATTCTAGGGCAGGGGTCCCCAACCCCTGGTCCGTGGCATGCCAGAAACCAGAGAAGCCCCATCTGCGGGATGTAAGCAGCATGCAAACCCTATACCCCCCTCCAGTCCATGGAAAAACCTCTCTCCATGGAACCAGTCCCTGGTGCCCAAAAGGTTGGGGACCTCTGTTCTAGGGTCCCTAAATGAAATTTAGCATGGGTTTAAATTTTCATTAGAAATCCATTTTGGAGGCCAGAATCAATTATATTAAAACTTGCTGGCAGATGGCAACTAAAGAAATCAAGGATATTATTTAAGCTTTTAGGGCCTTTTGGCCATAAATAAAATTGATTCAATTGATCTAGGCACTGTTAGGCACTCTTAGGGGGCATTGATTTTAATGGAAAAGTGAGGTTTTC